>NC_135953.1:134389607-134425943 GCF_053455715.1 Rhinoraja longicauda | reverse complement strand
TATAGGATGCTCCTGCACACTCTGCACCTCCTCGCCTTCGTCTTCCGTCCGGATACGCCGTGGCGATCCGTGTTACCACCTGATGGCGGAGGCGGTCCCCAGTGGAGGTCTCTCTACAAGGGTGTCCTCCCCCTTTACATCGGGGACCTGGGGTGGAGAGTGTTGCACAGAGCCGTTGTGTGTAATAAATTTTTGAGCCGGTTCACGGACACGCCGGCCGCCTGTATTTTCTGCGGCGAGGAAGAGTCCGTGTTCCACATGTACATGGAGTGTGTGAGGTTGCTGCCCCTGTATGAGTATCTGAAGGGGTTGCTCCTCAAGTTTTGGCTGCATTTCAGTCCTACGATCCTGGTGTTTGGGCTCGGGGCTGGGAGTGGGGAGGGCCGGTCAGGAGGGTGGGATTTCCCTGTCGGTTTGCTCCTGGGCTTGGCCAAGATGGCCATTCGTGGGTCCAGGCAGCGGGCGGTCGATGGTCTTGCCAGAGTCGGCTGCCTCCCCCCTCTTCCGGGCCTACGTCCGTGCGCGCGTGTCCCTAGAGAGGGAACACGCGGTGATCACGGGGAATATGGAGGCCTTCCCGTGAACGCTGGTCACCACGGGGGGTTGAGAGCATTGTAAATAATGAAGGCAATGTTGTATTATAATGATTAACTGATGTTTTGTAACCTCTCAGTGTGGTTTTGATGTGATGTATCATGTGATTGTGCTGAATAAAGTCTTTGAAAGAAAAAAAAAAGAGAGAGAGAGAGAGAGAGAGAGAGAGAGAGAGAGAGAGAGAGAGAGAGAGAGGAGAGAGAGAGGACAGGGAGAGAGAGAGAGATTGTTGTGTATGTGCTGAAGAGGTGTAGGGTTAAATTATGAGATAAAACAGTTTGACAAATATCAAAAGTCCCATTTATTCCGTTAATTCACTAAAAGCATTCAAATTAAACTAGGAGAGCAAAGTGTAAGTGACTTCCGATATGTTCAGCAGTTTGACATTTGTTTTGCATTACTTTTTGGAATGAGTGAAAAGTTGTTAATGCCCAATTAGATGAGATTTGTGTGAAATGCCTGAGATTGCTGGCATAGTCTTAGAGATGGGCAAAGAGATTTGCTGATTGTACTATTAATGCATTGCAGAGACATATCTGCCTTTCCATTGTCCTTATGTGTCATCATTTTTCAGGGATGGGGGATAGAGACAGGGATTGGGATAAGGGACAGGGATTGGGCTGGATCCTCAGGCACTACCAGTATAATAGTAGCAGACACACGCAAGGCGTACCACAACCATGTATGTATCCCAGTTCCCGGTACTAGTTAGTTAAATGGTTGTGCCTCTATCACATTGGTGTTAGATATTATGGAGATACAATAGGTGGGAACATTCAGGCAGAGTACCCACATTTGTCACATACTCATGTTTCTGGTGGCACGGTGGCGCAGCGGTAGAGTTGCTGCCTTACAGCGAATGCAGCGCCGGAGACTCAGGTTCGATCCTGAATACGGGCGCTGTCTGTACGGAGTTTGTACGTGACCTGTACGTGACCGTGACCTGCGTGGGTTCTTCCTCCGAGATCTTCGGTTTCCTCCCACACTCCAAAGACGTACAGGTTTGTAGATTAATTAACTGGGGTAAATGTAAAAAAAAATTTTTTTTAATTGTCCCTAGTGTGTAGGATAGTGTTAATGTGTGGGGATCGCTGGGCGGCGCGGACTCGGTGGGCCGAAGGGCCTGTTTCCGCGCTGTATCTCTAAATCTAAAATCTAAATCTAAATCTGATCCTTGGTTTTTGCTCGGCAATGTTTCCACCCACTGCATTTCTCTCGCTAACTCTGGGCAAATGACCTCCATCAAGCATTGTTTTCAATGCAGATGATGGCCTGACATCCTCCTCGACACTACCTGGAAACTGCCCAGAAACCTGCAGGCCCGGCAAGGATCTACTGTAAGACATCATCAGCAAGGCATTTATTTGTCTTCCTATAATACTTCTAGGACAATGAACTCTGTTGAAATGTATCTCATCTTTTTTTTAATTATAAATACAACGCAGAAACAGGCCCTTCGGCCCACCGAGTCCGCGCCGCCCAGCGATCCCTGCACACTAACACTATCCTACACACACTAGGGACAATTTTTATTTTATTTTTACATATTACCCAGTCAATTAACCTACATACCTGTACGTCTTTGGAGTGTGGGAGGAAACCGAAGATTTCGGAGAAAACCCACGCAGGTCACGGGGAGAGAACGTACAAACTCCGTACAGACGGCGCCCGTAGTCAGGATCGAACCTGAGTCTCCGGCGCTGCATTCGCTCTAAGGCAGCAACTCTACCGCTGCGCCACCCGTGCCGCCATCTTTCGTCCTTGAAGGCCTTTCGGCATCATTGGGCAAAGTGGAAATGGCGGTACTGTGACGCTTAGATCTTCTAACTTCCAAGATCGAGTTCTTTCAATTCAACGTCGTCAGAGACGAGATTTCGTGTCATCAGTTAAAATGTGGGTAGTGATCTCAAATGCAATGACTGAAAGGTGGTAAAGGCAAACATCTTCATCAAAGTCAAACGTGCAAGCTATCATCCCCAAGTGTAAGTCTAGCTCACTTTATTTTCGTATTTGTCGCGGGGAGTATCAAGATGCTTTAATCATGGTATAGCTGGCTGACAGGATGAAAGCCATGTAAAGTTAATCCTGCTGCCCTTCACTTTTTTCCATATGCAATATTTTCTTTCTCAGAGGTTATTACGGAGTTGGCCTCCACTATCCTTTCAGACGTTGTCATTTCGGATTGCAAATATTCAGTCTGTAAATATACCTTCAATTCATAACTTATGAATGTTTACCATTGCCTTCTGATTTTGTTCCAGAGGTCTTCACTTATAAAGATTTGCATTCCTAATGCTTTTTAAACTTTCTCAACATTTCCTGCCATCGTCAAAGATTTACATAGATAGACACTCGGATTTTTTAATTAATAAAATTTTATGTTAAACTTTTCATTGTTTCACCTCACGCATGCCTGGGTATATATATATATATATATATATTTTTAGATTTGGAGATACAGCGCGGAAACAGGCCCCTTTGGCCCACCGAGTCCCGCGCCGCCCCAGCGATCCCTGCACATTAACACCATCCTACACACACTAGGGACAATTTTTACATTTGCTCAGCCAATTAACCTACAAACCTGTACGTCTTTGGAGTGTGGGAGGAAACCGAAGGTCTCGGAGAAAACCCACGCAGGTCACGGGGAGAACGTACAAACTCCGTACGGACGGCGCCCGTAGTCAGGAGTCGAACCTGAGTCTCCGGCGCTGCATTCGCTGTAAGGCAGCAACTCTACCGCTGCGCCACCGTGCCGCATTATATCTTAATCTTACATCCATAATTCAAGACGGAATAATTTAATGTATTTACATTTAATCCCAGGATCTTGCAGAATTGTATTCTGAACAAATCGAAATGGCAGCTTACACCCCAGCGGTATGAATATTGACTTCACTAACTTCAAGTAACCCTTGCTTTCCCTCTCTCTCCATCCCTCCCCCCTTCCCAGTTCTCCGACCAGTCTTGACGGTCCTCATTTACATTTTAACTGCTTGCTTTGTTGTTACCTTCTCCGACCTAACAATGATCTATTCTACATTTTTCTTGATCTCCATCCCCTTTGTCTCATTTTCACACCTCACACTTCCTTATCTCTGCCTCTCCCTCGACTCAGTCTGAAGAAGGGTCTCCATATAACCATATAACCATATAACAACTACAGCACGGAAACAGGCCCGTTCGGCCCCTACTAGTCCACGCCGACCATTCTCTCTGACCTAGTCTCATCTACCTGCTCTCAGACCATAACCCTCCAATCCCCTCTCATCCATATACCTATCCAATTTACTCTTAAATAATAAAGCGAGCCTGCCTCCACCACTTCCACCGGAAGCCCATTCATACAGCCACCACCCTCTGAGTAAAGAAATTACCCCTCATGTTACCCCTTAAACTTTTGTCCCTCAATTCTAAAGTTATGTCCCCTTGTTGGAATCTTCCCCACTCTCAAGAGGAAAAGCCTACCCATGTCAACTCTGTCCGTCCCTCTTAAAATTTTAAAAAACCTCTATCAAGTCCCCCCTCAACCTTCTACGCTCCAAAGAATAAAGACCCAACCTGTTCAACCTCTCTCTGTAGCTTAAGTGCTGAAACCCAGGCAAACATTCTTGTAAATCTCCTCTGTACCCTCTCCATTTTGTCGACATCCTTCCTATAATTTGGCGACCAGAACTGCACACCATACTCCAGATTCGGCCTCACCAATGCCCTGTACAATTTTAACATTACATCCCAACTTCTATACTCGATGCTCTGATTTATAAAGGCAAGCATACCAAACGCCTTCTTCACCACCCTATCCACATGAGATTCCACCTTCAGGGAACAATGCACAGTTATTCCCAGATCCCTCTGTTCCACTGCATTCCTCAATTCCCTATCATTTACCCTGTACGTCCTATTTTGATTTGTCCTACCAAAATGCAGCACCTCACACTTATCAGCATTAAACTCCATTTGCCATCTTTCAGCCCACCCTTCCAAAAGGCCCAAGTCTCTCTGTAGACTTTGAAACTCTACTTCATTATTAACTACACCACCTATCTTAGTATCATCTGCATATTTACTAATCCAATTTGCCACACCATCATCCAGATCATTAATGTAAATGACAAACAACAGTGGACCCAACACAGATCTTGGGGTACTCCACTAGACACTGGCCTCCAACCTGACATACAGTTGTCAACCATTACCCTCTGGTATCTCCCATTCAGCCATTGTTGAATCCATCTTGCAACCTCACTATTAATACCCAACGATTTAACCTTCTTAATCAACCTACCATGTGGAACCTTGTCAAATGCCTTACTAAAGTCCATATAGACAACATCCACAGCCTTGCCCCTATCAATTTCCCTGGTAACCTCTTCAAAAAATTCAAGAAGATTAGTCAAACATGACCTTCCAGGCACAAATCCATGTTGACTGTTTCTAATCAGGCCTTGTTTATCCATATAATTATATATATTGTCCCTAAGTATCTTTTCCATTAATTTTCCCACCACAGACGTCAAACTAACAGGTCTATAATTGCTAGGTTTACTTTTAGAACCTTTTTTAAACAAAGGCACAACATGCGCAATGCGCCAATCTTCCGGCACCATCCCCGTTTCTAATGACGTTTGAAATATTTCTGTCATAGCCCCTGCTATTTCTGCACTAACTTCCCTCAATGTCCTAGGGAATATCCTATCAGGACCTGGAGACTTATCTACCCGACCCGAAACGTCACCCATTCCTTTTATCCAGGGATGCTGCCTGAGTTACTCCAGCATTTTGTGTCGCTCTTCAATATGTAGTGTATTGTTTTGTTGTTCAGAGTCAATCATAATATAGATATGGATCCTAACTGTCTCCTGGAGCTTAGTTCCTAATCTTCAGTTTTTCAGTTGGAGTAAACTTCTGTGATATACTTTGGACTTTTTTGGGGAATTGTATATAATGTTTGACACTTTGATTGGTATAAACTACGTAGTGTGCAAATAGTGATGTTTTTTTTTTAATGAATAATGGCTGCACAGATTTTAGGGGGTTTTACTTTACTGAGAATAAGTCTAGTGATACTATTCAATATTTTTCTGCAATATTGTGCAATGGATCATTAAATGCAGACTTGCTTCAAACATTTACATTGGACATTTCCCAGAATTGACTGCAGTGTATATTTCCATGCGAAACTTGTAGTATTTACTGTGCTGACGTGTGATTTATCTTATCTTTCGGTGTTTCTTTGCTGTGACTGAGCATTTGCATGAAGAATTGTTTCTTAAAAAAATAACTCAATGTAAATCACAGCATACCACAGTGAAGGTTAATGCCGACATATAAACAATATGAGATAGGTAAAATAATTCCACGTCGCTCATCTCAAGGTGTGTGAAAGTAATCGTCAACCACTTTTCTCCATTATAATTGCAGTGATGTAAAATGTGTAACATTAGCCATGCAATGTTTGTGCATTTTCTTTTCCACGGTGTTTATTTCCCTTTTAAAGCTATATATAGTTCTGAGCCTGCCAGTACCTAGGCTGTGACAATAAAACAGGTAGCTGTTATTTTACCTCATGCTCATCAGTGGTTCTGTACGATTCATACAATTGAATATTTATCAACTGTTAAAGAATTACCATTTGCACTTTCCAATAATTGTTCTGTGCTATTTGACTTATTTCTATTAAGTCACTATGTATACCCGAGGATATAAAGCTTTATTATGAAATATAAGTGAACAACTCCCACTGGGGAAAATGTAATTTAGTTAAATTGTTCAATGCAACATTACATTTTATTATTTTGTGCTACTTAAAAACAGTTAAACATCCATGGAAACAAATTCATCTCGTTTTTTAAACAAATGAACATCACCATAATCAGCAAAATATCTCTTTATTCTCTTTATTATACCGCTGGTTAACATGGTGGTGCAGCGGTAGATTTGCTGCCTTGCAGCGCCAGAGAACTGGGTTCGATTTTGACTACGGGTGCTGTCTGTACAGAGTTTGTAGCTTCTCCCCATGAACTGCGTGGGTTTGC
This sequence comes from Rhinoraja longicauda, assembly GCF_053455715.1. Lineage (NCBI taxonomy): Eukaryota > Metazoa > Chordata > Chondrichthyes > Rajiformes > Arhynchobatidae > Rhinoraja > Rhinoraja longicauda. The sequence continues at coordinate 134,419,311 of NC_135953.1, read as the reverse complement.
TCCGGGTGCTCCGGTTTCCTCCCACACTCCAAAGACGTAGGTTAATTGGCTTGTTAAAATTGTAATATGTCCCTAGTGTGTGTAGAATAGTGCTAATATGCGGGAATCGCTGGTCGGAACGGACCCGGTGGACCGAAGGGTCTGTTTCCACACTGCATCTCTAAACTAAACTAAATTAAACTAAACTTCAGATTGCGTTCATAATATTGCAACATGGAGTTCGAAATAGGCCTAACTCTTACATCGTTTCCTGACATACGTTGCAAGAGAAAGTAGAAAATGGACGTCATATTTGTTTTGCTGTAATCTTGTAATTGGCAATGGTTGTGTGTCAGTATGTAGAATGACAGGAGCTAGAATTGGAGGAAAGCATCTCAATGGGTTTTAGCACCAATTAATTTGCAGAGGCGCAGCAGGTCAACACTAAGAAAAGATTTGTAAACAAGGGTCAGGGTATTAAAATCAAGGTGTTGAAAAATTGGGAGCCAATGTAGATCTCTAGGTTGATGGGTGCACAGAACTAATGTGTAAAGGTAAGAACAGCGGAGAGTTGGAAGATATTAGCAATGGAGGGAGATGGGAGGCTGGCTCACAATGTATTGGAATGCAAACATAGAACATAGAATTAAGGGGTTGGACATGTTAGAGGCAGGAAACTTGTTCCCAATGTTGGGGGAGTCCAGAACAAGGAGCCACAGTTTAAGAATAAGGGGTAGGCCATTTAGAACTGAGATGAGGAAAAACATTTTCAGTCAGAGAGTTGTGAATCTGTGGAATTCTCTGCCTCAGAAGGCAGTGGAGGCCAATTCTCTGAATGCATTCAAGAGAGAGCTGGATAGAGCTCTTAAGGATAGCGGAGTCAGGGGGTATGGGGAGAAGGCAGGAACGGGGTCCTGATTGAGAATGATCAGCCATGATCACATTGAATGGCGGTGCTGGCTCAAAGGGCCGAATGGCCTCCTCCTGCACCTATTGTCTATTGTCTATTGTCTAGAACAGTACAGCACAGGAATGAGCAGGAAGGGACTGCATATGCTGGTTTAAACCAAAGATAGACACAAAGATCTGGAGTAACTCAATGGGTCAGACAACATTTCTAGAGAAAAGGAATAAGGGACGTTTCGGATCGAGACCCTTCTTCAAACTGAGAGTCGGGGAAAAGGGAAACAAGAGGTATAGACAGTGATTATAGAGAGATACAGAACAAATGAATGAGAGATATTCAAAAGAGTAACGATGATAAAGGAAACGGGCCACTGTTGGCTGCAGGCCGGGTGAAAACGAGGAATGGTTCCATCGGCCCACAATGTTTGTGCCGAACCTGTTATCATATTAAACTGATGGTTGAATCCTTGAAGCAATAATGACGTGGAGTCTTCGAGTCATAGTGTTACACAGCACGGAAACAGACATGACCGAAGGCTATGGAAGCAAATGAGTTGAAACATGATGAAGTGTGGAAATGAGGTTGAGGCAGACAGAGGTCCTAATGATAAATTATTTATGTAGTTGGCAGCTCACCTTGGGAGCAAATGAGCAAATCTATCAATGAGCACCCGACCTGTGAAATAGATCTTGCATGTCATCTCTTGTGGAATAAACAGATGATCATATCATTGCGTATGAAGGAACTCCAGAAGTTGTTTTAAAGTAAAGATCGACTCGAAATGCTGGAGTAGCTCAACGGGGCAGGCAAGAAGGGTCTCGACCCGAAACGTCACCCATTCCTTCTCTCCAGAGATGCTGCCTGTCCTGCTGAGTTACTTCAGCATTTTGTGTCTACCTTCTGATTATATCATTGATTCTGCACTATTGATATTTTGAACATGTGGCAGATCATTTGAGCTGTTTTGCATTTTCCAAATAGGATATTAATGATTTTCAAATCATCGAGGATATAAATAACACAAAATAGGAACTTAGGGGTTAAAGGATTATGAATAGCAGAATTATACACTCAACTGACTTTTTTGGAAAAGTACACAGAAGCTTAGGAAACACTGTATTTTTAACATTCAAAATGTGCTTCATTCTGATTTATCACATGAACTTGTAACAAAGATAGAATTAAGACAGAAGCTAATAAACAAGTAACACAAAATGCAGGATTTCGTCAGAGGCAATCGGAATTTCAAATAATGTTTTTAAACAATAAATATTGTTTAGCAGGAAACATGTTCCCGATGTTGGGGAAGTCCAGAACCAGGGGCCACAGTTTAGGAATAAGGGGTAGGCCATTTCGAACGGAGATGAGGAAAAACTTTTTCACCCAGAGAGTTGTGAATCTGTGGAATTCTCTGCCTCAGAAGGCAGAGGAGGACGATTCACTGGATGTTTTCAAGAGAGAGTTAGATAGAGCTCTTAAAGATAGCGGAGTCAAGGGATATGGGGAGAAGGCAGGAACGGGGTACTGATTGTGGATGATCAGCCGTGATCACAGTGAATGGCGGTGCTGGCTCGAAGGGCCAAATGGCCTCCTCCTGCACCTATTGTTCATTGTCTATTGTCTATTGTCTATTGTCTATGAATAAATTCAATCTATTGCTCAGGCAAATTGCATGGCCATCAGTAAGTTACTCACTTATGTGAAGTCAGACTCATCTGAGTTGGGAGCTGTGCAGTCACGACAGTAACAACTTCCCCCTGCAGTGCTACACTCCGGAGAAGAAAGTCATTCATCCTCCTTTTCGTTTCATGTTTTAGTTTATTTTTGCTGATGCATTCAGGTTTTATGAACGGCCAATTGGGGGGGGGGGGAATCTCGCATGGATTTCACATACTGCAAGCATTCCCCCGGTGTGTCGGTCTTAAAAAGATACACAGGCATTTATTTAATTTATCTTTTCAAAATCCCTTTGACATGGCAATTAAATTCTTTCAAGTTTGTTTCTCTTTTCAGAAGTTTTCGTTTTTCATTTAAAAATAATATGAAAACATTTATAAATCACGAGAGAAAATGCTGACTGGTAAATCTTTAACACGATTGTTTCAATTTGCAACACAAGACCTTATTTTTGACATCAGTAATAATCATAACATTATATCTAAACTAAATATATCCTTCTAATTTTATAAATTTATACATGCTGACCAGAACAATATCAACGTTTCCATTGCAATTCCATTATGTTGATTTCTGCTTAATCTCTGTCAAAACATGTAAACTTCTGATTTTTTTTCATTCATTATAATTACAGGAAAACAAGTATCTTGTGACAGGATTGTCCATCTCTCTCTCTCTCTCTCTCTCTCTCTCTCTCTCTCTCTCTCTCTCTCTCTCTCTCTCTCTCTCTCTCTCTCTCTCTCTCTCTCTCTCTCTCTCTCTCTCTCTCTCTCTCTCTCTCTCTCTCTCTCTCTCTCTCTCCCTCCCTCCCCCTCTCTCTCTCTCCTTCCCTCCCTCTCTCCCACTCTCCCTCCCTCCCTCTCCCACTTTCCCTCTCTCCCTCTCTCCCCTCCCTCCCTCCCTCCCTCCCTCCCTCCCTCCCTCCCTCTCTCCCCACTCTCCCTCTCTCTCTCTCTGCTTCCCTCTCTCCATCTCTCCCCCCTCCCACCCTCCCTCCCTCTCTCCCTCTCTCTCTCTCCCTCTCTCTCATACACACACATACACACACACATACACTGATTTTTTTATTGCAATGGATTTCAGATGAAGAAAGGAACTTTGAAATGGAGGTGATGGCCAGAGGCCCAGCAGTTGGCTGTAAACAGAAGTGGTCACTTGGCAACATTCAGGATCTTTATCAGTGATCAAAGCACAGGAGGTGCTGTCTAGACAGGTTAGGTGTGGACCAGCAAATGGCTTTCATTAGGACCTCTTTCCTCTGGTGCCATTGTTTCAGCTCTGCTCTTCTTCACAGAGCTTGGTGATTGATTTCAGGAGAGTTGCCCAAGTGCCCCATGGCAATCGGATAGGTCTTTACAGGCCTTTGCTTGTTCTGACAAGGCAGTTATGTTGGCGATCACATTAGCTAATAATGTCACGTTTATTTCCCACTCCAGAAATTCTCAACAAAGACTGTCAGCTACAGCGACCGTTCCATTTCAAAACCCAACGTCACACTGTTAAAGCTCAGTTACAAATGTTCCATTCCCTTTCGCTTCACAAGGCTGCAAAACCTAATTTGGGTGCAAGAGGTTGGGTAATTTTCTAGGTCCTGGTACCACTCGCGCAAGTCTGCTCAGTAACAGACTTACGATTGTTAAATTGTGAAGATTTTGTTTAACATCTGCAAGCTTCCAGCCTGCAGATAATATGATATCTCCAACGTGATACCTCAGAGCATAGTTCCACTGATTGCTTTTGCAGTTCTGCTAATTCCGTCCGGGTTGTCCTGACAATTTCGCTGACAATGTCTAAGATTTGGATCTGAGGTTTGTTTCAATCCATAAATTATCAGCCTAAAACTGCACAATGTTTGATCAAGAATTATCGTCTTTGAAATTTTTATTTTGCAAGATTTAGTCATTTTTTTCAAAGAGGAGCGAGCCAGTAAGGTACCGGAGACAAAGAATTCACAAGGCGGGCGAGAGGGTGGGGAGTGAGATTAGCCGAGTTGCTTCTATGTGGAGGCAATGCAGTCTAAAGCCTCCTGTGCTGTAACTATTCTGTGGTTCTGTGTCTCTGGGATTTTATCATTAATTGTAAAAACTACTCTTTGACAACAATAGTGGAAAAACAGAAGTAAATGAAAGATAATAAATATAAGGAAAGGTTTCCTTCGTGTGTTGATTCTGCAATAGGAGTGAACATTTTATTTTGTTTAAAAAGTCCTACAAAATACAAATTTCATCAGATTGTTTTAATCGTCCAATGTGCCTGATTTTGTCTTTTACTTGCGGCATGAGTTTTGTTATTGTTGGAGACTTGCACGCAACAAAAGACTACAAGAAAATTGTAGCTGAATTTATATTTGCACCAACTACTGATAGTTTTAAGCATGACTTTAAAATTATTCGATGTAATATTAGTTGCAAAAAATAAGGGCAAATTTACATGTAATATCCCTTTGAAATTATTTTAATAAATCCGAATTTTATGTTTGTTAAAATACTGACAGAATAGTTTCCTATGTTTGCATTAATCTGACTGTTGCTAACAGCACATAAAACCAGTTATTAACAGATAAATAAGAAAGAGGTTATCGAGGCTCCCTCAATAAATCTAAATATATTGTCAGGTTAGGTGGTTGCGTTTATCTTACAAATTAATTATCCTTAACATCGATCTGCAAACCTGTTACATGAAGGAGCTAATAATTTGCTTTTGATGGCATCGACCAATAGACTGGAAAAAATTATTTATACTTTTCCAAAAATACATGGAATCTTCTGCATTGTGGGAAGATTTAATATTTTATCTGAACGTTTTCACTTCCATCTATTGAGTTCATAGACGTCTGCTAAAAAGATGTCACCAGCTGAATCAATCCCAGTCTCTATGCAAAAAAAAGTGTTAAGATTTATGCAGGATCTTGCTCCTGTGAAATGCTAAGAAATTTTTAATATGTTACAAGTGCAATATAAATGGTGTTTATCAATATATCGCCATGAAATTGTCTGAGTTCAGTGTCTCTAACATTTATTAACATTATGGATTGCAGTGTTCCTACATGCCAAATATTAGATTATCACTTAAAAACTGCATATAATAAAATTGATCTCTGTTCATTTCATGAGTAATAATTTATTTGTTATGGATTGTATCTATACTTTGAGGTCTGTGGTGTCACTAAATTTATTTTCACTCATTTCAGAATAACACAAAAAATTCAGACAGATCCAAATATGGGAACAACAGATTTAAACAGAACAACAGATTCTTTAAACGCCTAAAGAACAAAGTAAGAAATTATGTACTGTTGTTGAAACTGTGCACAATTTTCAAAGTAATTGTTTCGTCCAAATGGATTAACTGCTCAGCCTTTCAGAATAAACGCAAATGGGGCAGAAAACCTGTCCAACTAATATATCTTTGCACTTGAAGATAATCAAATAAACTGTTACTTAAAAAATGGGATCTATACTTCTATTCACGATTAGAAAGGATAGAATCACAACCAATTTAATTCACATCAACTGAATAGCAGCCCCTTGGGACTCTGCAGTTGATGTTGGAACTTTCTAATTTAGATTTTTCCTTCCACTGACGTACTAGGTATTGTACAGTACTTTATTTTGGCAATGATAGTTAATAATTTACTGCTTTTTAATTTGAACTTCAAAGCAAATTATTTGGATATGAGGTAATTTTTCTCAAATTTCCTCTCTGATGTGAGTGACTGATAATGAAGTGATGATTAAATAGGTGTCATTCACACACTGCATCAGGGCAAAACTGCCAAAGAAGGGGAACCCGGTACAACATAATTCTTTTGCCTTGACAATGATTTATGAGAAGCAAGCGGTGTAAAGGTAAGGCTCATGAAGCCATGGTTGGACAACCAAAACTCATTGCACACTTTTTTTAAATCACCTCGAAATGAAACATTTACAATTCAGGGTGCTGACAATTTGTTCGTCATTTATATACATTAATGAAGTGTTTCATGAAATTAAGATGCATTGTTTAACTATATAATTTTTAAAGCAGCACTAAACACAGAATAAAAGAGAAAAACATAACTATTTCTATTACATAATAGTACTTATGCAAATCCAAACCTCCGCGGAACATTATTTAGAATTAAATATCTTAATATTTTGAATTGAAGCGAGAATTTCCCCGAGCAGTAATCTTTTAACTCTTCAAATGGAGTTTATCTGTTTGATAGTTTGAGTGGAATCATTAACTCTCTTTTAAAATTTGTTTACTATTTCACAGATGCTTCACTTTGGAATAAGGAAGGAAAACAAAATTATATTGAATAGCAGCAATAAATTGATTTTAGCAAGTAAATAACATTGCACAATGGAAAATGACCTGGAGAAATTATATCTGTTGATGGTGAAAAATATTTTGACTCAAGCATGTATATGTATGTAATTTTTTCCTTGTTATTAGTATTTCAGACTTTATTGTTCATTAGCTTCTAAGTGTATAATTGTCTGTGAATACATCTGAGTACCTTTTTGCTATCGCAAGAAAGCTGTCAAATTGTTGATTCTCAGATGATTATTTGGAAAGATTAACAATGTATTCAAAATAGGATGAGAGGATTATAGAAACATGTAAAATTCTTAAGGGATTGGACAGGCTAGATGCAGGGAAAATGGTCCCAATGTTGGGGGAGTCCAGAACCAGGGGTCACAGTTTTAGAATAAGGGGTAGGTCATTTAGGGCTGAGATGAGGAAAAACTTTTTCACCCAGGGAGTTGTGAATCTGTGGAATTTTCTGCCACATAAGACAGTGGAGGCCAGTTTACAGGATGTTTTCAAGAGAGAGTTAGATATAGTTCTTAGAGCTAACGGAATCAAGGGATATGAGGAGAGAACAGGAACGGGGTACTAATTTTGGATGATCAGCCACGATCATATTGAATGGCGGTGCTGGCTCAAAACGTAGAATGGCCTTCTCCTACACCTATTTCCTATGTTTCTAATAATGTTACTCAATACAACTCAACGTCCACTATGACTTTCCCAATCTCATCCACCTTCTGCAACAATCAATGTCCAAATCCCCTAGCAATATCAGCAATGCTCTCCCAACCTCCTCCTAAACCTGAAGGGATCCACAATGTCTGACTGACTCCTCTATGTGCCATTGACCCATTCCTAATCTGGTCTCCAACTAGTCAAGCAGCTTGCACCTGGTCTCAGTCCAGGTTACCACGCTTCCCTTCAGGTGCAGATGAATACAAGAAGGAAAAATGTAGCAATGATAAGATCATGGCCTTGGGCACTGGTGAGGTTTGCCGTACCGTAAGTGGTCTTTTTCGGAATACCGTGCAATAACGACCTTGTAGCATGGCTCATATGACATATAATAATTTTGGGACTAGTTTATCACTGGTGAATTAAACAACCGTGGAGTTTACTGCAGCAATATTGAACGGATCTGTAATTTGCTTGCCATCTTACAATATTTCATCTGCGGTTTCAAATTATATTGAGTGTGTCTCGTCAGACTCACTTTCTACTGTTGCAATTATCTACTGGTGTTACTATACTGAAAATTTATTTATTTCCCATTTCACATTTGATCATCGCATTTCAAAGGTATATATTTACCAAATTAATTTTCTTGATGAATTTTTCTATGTCTTTTTATGCATCAGTGTCGACTTTAAAATGAGAAATTGATGGTGTTGTCAGGCTATGGATGAACATCTTCTTATTTTATTGAACCCAAGTGTACTTCTGTGGTATTTTGATCCTTATTTTGGTTCTCATTCTTAAAAATATGTTTTGAGAAACTGCTGCTGATGTAACAGTTAATATGGTTAATTGTAAAATTGCTTTTGGATGAAATCAAGATTGGTCTTGTAAGATATGAATGACATTTTTAAGTAAAAATTCGCACAGCTGTGGAGAAACGCAGTGAGTGTGGCTTTTTGGTGCATTATGGAGAGAGGGCAGAAGATGTATCACCTCAGACCACGTCAAGTCAAGTCATTGTCACATACACATAAATGTGCAGTGAAATGAAAGATTACCCACAGTCCAACAACAAGAGCAATAAAAATAAACAATAAACACACACAATCAAACAAAAAGAAACAGAAAGAAACATCCATCACAGTGAGTCTCCTCCAGTCACCTCCTCACTGTGATGGAAGGCCAGAATGTCTTTTCTCTTCCCCTGCCGTCTTCTCCCGCGGTCAGGCTGTTGTAGTTGCCACGTTCCAGGCCGCGCTGGACGGTGAAAGGTCCGCAGCGGGACGACCCAAGCCCCGCGATCTGGGGCGGGCGAAGGCGTCGCCACTGCCGCTGCCGCTGCATGTCGGGGCGGTCGTGGCTCCCGACATTGAAGCCCCCGCCGGGCAGTAAAAAATCCCGCGGCCGACCCAAGCCTCGCGATCCGGGGCGGGCGAAGATGCTGCAGCTGCCGGAGCTCCCGATGTCGGCCCCCACCCAGGGGGCTGCGAGTTTCCGACGTCCATGTGGCCGGAGCCTCCACAGGCGAGTCCCAGGTGGAGGCCGCCAGCTCCAGGTGTTTGGCCGGTGGTAGGCCGCAGCGGGAACGGAGACACCACCCAGAACAAAAGGTCGCGTCTCTGTTTGGAAGAGAGAATTTTACAGTTCCCACCACCCCCCCCCCCCCCCCATAGTACACAACCCCAAAAAACTACATCACATCTACACTAGAATCAAGACAAAAAAAACAACATAAAACAGAAAGACAGACGGACTGCAGGTATGCCGCAGCTGCCAGGGCAGCTCAGTGTCCCTATTCTTCATGCAGGTTAAAATACATGATCTATTTGCTCTTCTCTTTGACGCCGAATGACATACTGTGGAGGCACATCGAAATGACGAAACGTTCAGAGACAAGGATAGAAGATACATCATATCATATCATATATATACAGCCGGAAACAGGCCTTTTCGGCCCTCCAAGTCCGTGCCGCCCAGTGATCCCCGCACATTAACACTATCCTACACCCACTAGGGACAATTTTTACATTTACCCAGCCAATTAACCTACATACCTGTACGTATTTGGAGTGTGGGAGGAAACCGAAGATCTCGGAGAAAACCCACGCAGGTCACGGGGAGAACGTACAAACTCCTTACAGTGCAGCACCCGTAGTCAGGATCGAACCTGAGTCTCTGGCGCTGCATTCGCTGTAAAGCAGCAACTCTACCGCTGCGCTACCGTGCCGCCCACAGATATACAGATAGGAATAAACGCGAAATGTAATAAGCAAGTCAGACTGACTGCTTCCCTGATCTCTCACGAACACATCAAAAAATATATGCTCCTTCCAGCATCCTTCCAGCATTCCTCTATGCAGATGCAAAAATAATACCAGGTCAAAATTGCCAGCATAGCAATCTGAGATTTATCAATTGAAGAAAGATCTCGACCTGAAACGTCACCCATTCCACCTCTCCAGAGATGCTGCCTGTCCCGCAGATTTATTCCAGCATTTTGTGTCTATCTTCGATTTAAACCAGCATCTGCAGTTCTTTCCTACATAATCTGAGATTTATAGTTAGTTCTGCTGGAATTCTCATATTCTCATCTAATCAACAGAAGCATCAACTTATTCCACAAGTTAGAATCGAAATGCATCAATGATCTAAAATAATTAAAATTAAGGTTTGAAAAACAATTTAATTAAACGATGTACATGTATGGCTGGTCGTTAATTAATTGTTGTTATGGAAATATATAGTAGTTAATTGTTAGTTTGCTCCTCTGATCGTTCTGTCTCTAACATTTGCTCAATATAGTCCAATGTTGAACAGCACTTTGCGAATTGGTTGGGAAGCTTTGTAGGTTTTTTTTGCCCTTCTGATGTTTGCCGATTCGCAAGACCACCAGGCATGTTGTTGCCATGCCCATAGCTTGAATTACCTTGCTTGTTACACAGGCTATTGCCTGAAGTGACTATTAGTTCTAATTACTCCATCCCCGAATGCTTTGAAGCACCCATGAATATCCCAGGGCAGTTCGGGCTGGAGAATTCAGGGACTTCTTTGACCTGCCATCAATGACTATGGCCACCTTACGATGTACTGTGCAGAGCTCCACATTAAGCTGGAGACAATAATGGATGCCATGAAAGAAGGCAAGTGTCACAGCAGAGGGCAAGATCTAAGAGAATTAGCAGTACTTTCTCCTCAGCACTACCACCACAAGGCAACAACCGAAAGCTTAAAAGGATCATATTTAAAAATGACATAAGGGAAAGAATTGTTATATTTATTTAACAATACTAACTATACAAAAGCTTAATTTACGTTGTGTTGGTTGTACAGAAATATTGAAGCCAATTTTAAAAAAAAATAATATACCTTAGCATATCATTCCTGTTAGGTATAAACTCTTAATTCTTGCTACTTGAGGTTTATCAAACAAAATATATGACGATTATTTCACAGTGTTTTTGCGATATGTTTAAGTACTCTGCAGCCCGAGAATGTTGTACTCATGAACATGTTTTTTTAAGCAGCAGAAAGGTTTGATTTAAGTTTTACAACACTCAGGAGTAAGGGTTTATTGGGAATGAAGTCACACTAACAATCCTGCATAAACATAAGTATTCCTGGCAGTTTTTTGACTTAACAGGTTGTTCTGAGCAGGGGGAAAGGGATATGTTTTGACCAAGGAGCACGCTTAGAAAAAGGAGAGTATCTATGACAAATTTTCTGGCTTATTCTCACAGTAATTTTTCACAGTGATTAGAAGCTGCCTGGAAACAATTCCTTTTTAAATGTTATTGCCAGCTTAATCCCCTTTCCATCCCTAAATCTATGAATCTGCCCGAAATCCATCTTTCGGACATGATGTTTAACTGGCCTCCTTGCTCAGCATAGATCCCACCAAGAACAAAAGACCAGCAGCGTAAACAAACGAAAAGTGGAGGGTCGCTCAGAGTCCTGGCAAACATTTATACCTCATTTATAGAAATCAACAAACTGGGCACTTATCCATTGCATTTTACATGGTACACGTGTTTGTCCACCACTTCAAAGTCAAAACTGCTCCACCAAATGAAAATCTGCTCAAAGATCGTCAGTCAACCCCTTGAGAAAATCTATGAATCAGCCTACCACAATAACATGCTAAGGCTGGCCAACAACATTGTCTCTGACCCTGACCATGTCCTGAACAGTGAATACGAATTGTTACTATCAAATCGGAGGTACAGGGTACCAAGATTTACTAAGGTTAGACTGCAGCACTCTTTTGTGCACCAGTCAATCCTGAAACTAAACATAGATCTTAATCCCAGAATAAATGTACGTTGAAGTGTCTTGAATGTGTCGTCATTTGTGATTGTAATGTTATGGTGAATATATTTATCCTCGTTTCTTGTCCTACATTCTTTGTCTTTGTTGATGTTGCAAGTGGAGATGCTGAGATGCAAGAAAAATTTTAGACTTGATCTGACAATAAAGTATTATCGAATCGAATCGAATTTTTACATTGGACAAATTGCTAGAAAATAAAACTGATTATATCTCTGAGGCAGAGGGGACGGGTCTAATCTATAAGCGTATATTAATCTCCCCCACCCATCAGTTTGAAGAAAGGTCCCGACCCAAAACTTGTCCTCTGCCCATTTCTCTCCACTGATGGTGCCTAACCTGTTTAGTTACTCCAGTGTTTTCCTTTTTGATATAGTTATCATTCATTGCTTATTTCTTTAGTATATCATCTGCAGGCGGATTAGATGTGGCAGGAAAGCCTATTCTTTACTCGAGGCCAATCAGTCATCACATTCAGGTCAAATGCATGTAATGTTTTGCCAAGATGGGCAGAGTGGAAAAGAAGGATTAGATCTGAGAAATGAAGAATGACAGGGAAAAAATGATGGGAACTTATTTTAGACAATAGACAATGGACAATAGGTGCAGGAGTAAGCCATGCGGCCCTTCGAGCCAGCACCGCCATTCAATGTGATCATGGCTGATCATTCACAATCAGTACCCCGTTCCTGCCTCCTGCCCCAAGGGGCCACAGTTTAAGAATAAGGGGTAGGCCATTTAGAACTGAGATGAGGAAAAACTTTTTCAGTCAGAGAGTTGTGAATCTGTGGAATTCTCTGCCTCAGAAGGCAGTGGAGGCCAATTCTCTGAATGTATTCAAGAGAGAGCTAGATAGAGCTCTTAAGGATAGCGGAGTCAGGGGGTATGGGGAGAAGGCAGGAAAGGGGTACTGATTGAGAATGATCAGCCATGATCACATTGAATGGCGGTGCTGGCTCGAAGGGCCGAATGGCCTCCTCCTGCACCTATTGTCTATTGTCTATTGTCTATTGTCTATTGTCTATTGTCTATTGTCTCCCCATACCCTAGAAGAATGGGAGGTATAATTAGTATAGGTGGAGACAAGGAATAACATTGGGCAGAAAGGGATCCAAGGGCCCCATAAACTGGAGCACAAACAAGTGAACAGACTATCACTTGAGAAATACTGCCAGTTTGTGGCAATTAAAGAATCTAACAAGCATGGTGGACTTTAATATTCATTGCTGCTGGGCGCAAGTCAAGCTAGCAAAATTATCCCCACAGATAAGTTCGCAAAATGGAGTTCAGATCATTTCCAAACATAATACTGTATATTGCAAAATCAATTGGTGAACAGGGGCTATTTTAGATCTCAGGATGTACAACAAAACAGAATGACAATAGACAATAGATGCAGGAGGAGGCCATTTGGCCCTTCGAGCCAGCACCGCCATTCAATGTGATCATGCCTGATCATTCTCAATCAGTACCCCATTCCTGCCTTCTCCCCATACCCCCTGACTGACTTAGCATTACTTAGCAACATTATAATAAAGAATGTGTAGGAAAGAACTGCAGATGCTGGTTTAAATCGAAGACAGGTATGTAGGTTAATTGGCTGGGTAAAATGTAAAAAAAATTGTCCCTAGTGTGTGTAGGATAGTGTTAATGTACGGGGATCGCTGGGCGGCACGGACTTGGTGGGCCGAAAAGGCCTGTTTCCGGCTGTATATATATGATATGATGATGATGATAGACACAAAATGCTGGAGTAACTCAGCGGGACAGGCAGCATCTCTGGGGAGAAGGAACGGGTGACGTTTTGGGTCGAGACCCTTCTTCAGACTGATTCAGACGAATAAAGAATGTTCTGTAGAAGAGTGATAATCTACTTCTTATCGTGTCCACACATGCTAGATATTGTGTTTCAGCCAAAACTGAACACAACTCTAAGCAATATCATTGTTCTCTGTGAGGCCCTCAGCTTTGCATTTGTGCTCCAAGAGAGGACATCTCAATAGGTGCTCCATAGTTTGCGGTTCAGTGCCACATACACAGATGATGTCTTCAGTGTCTGTATAACCCCCCTTCTGGAGAGTCGCTTTACAACGACCGGTACCAGCTCGCAGTCTGTTGAGGTATTTCCATTCAGCCCAGCCTGATTCGGCCCCGGGATGATAATAATAATATGATACAATTTGATACAATAATATGATATAACGTGAATGCAATCAGGAGGGCAGAAAGAGGACATGAAATGTTGCTGGCAAGCAAGAAAATCCAAAGACACTCTGCGGGTATATTAAGAGTAAAAAGTGGCCAGGGAAGGAATACGTCCCCTTGAATATCAGCATGGCCATGTCTGTGTAGAACCACAAGAGATAAGGGAAATATTAAATGAATACTTCTCATCCAATTTTACTGAGGCGAAGAATCATGGAAGCTAAGGAATTGAGGCAGAGAGTTGTGATGTCATCATACACAATTGACCAAAGTGGAGGTGTTGGTGGTTTTAAAATGAATTAAGGTAGACAACACCAGGTTCTGACCTAGTACATCCTCAGATCTATGGGACGCAAGGGATAAAATTGTGGATGCCCTTTACATCATATTGAGCTATAGGTGAAGTTCTGGAAGACCGGAGGGTGGCTAATGATGTGCCTTTATTTAAGAAGGGCAGCAAGGACAAGCCAAAGAATAATAGGCTGATGAGTCTGATGTCGGTAGTGGGAAAGTTTTTGGAACGGATCCTTAGTGAAAGGATCTACCAGAAATTTGATAGGCACGGACTGATTAGGGATAGTCAGCATAGCTTTGTGCATGTGGAATAGTGTCTCATAAATCTGCTAAGAGTTTTTTGAAGAAGTCACCAAGAGTTTTGATGTGGGCAGGGCAGTGGGCATCTCCATATGGATTTTAGCAAGGCCTTTGATGAAGTCCTACATGATAGGCTAATCTAGAAAGTGTAAGAAAATAACTGCAGATGCTGGTACAAATCGAAGGTATTTATTCACAAAATGCTGGAGTAACTCAGCGGGTCAGGCAGCATCTCAGCAGAGAAGGAATGGGTGACGTTTCGGGTCGAGACCCTTCTTCAGACCCTTCCCACACACAATATTAGCACGTGGAACTGTCATTGAAATATAATTCCATAAATGTCAATGGCATTTAGATCTAGGTTGACAGACTCAAGATCTATGAAGGACGTTTTTCAGTGGATTCAAGCTACCAAAATAAAGTGAAGGTATTTATTCACAAAATGCTGTTCTGCCCACCAGCCCATTCGAGCTTCCAGTAGACCAATGCCACCTGTACCATTTTTTCTATCACCATTTTCCGTCCAATGTCCATTTTCCCTTTGATTAATTTGGCCGCTTACCTGTACTGAGGGATAATTTGCAAAAACCACATCATTGGGTTGTGTGAGGAAACTTGACCAGGCACCCAAATGGTCACAGAGAGAATTTACAAATCCCACACAGAGACCACCCTAACTCAAGGTCAAACTTGGGCTACTGGAGCTGCTGCCCCACTCTTATTACTCATTATTACTCTACAGGCTTAGGTAATAACTTTCAAAGATTGATACACTATTATGGCTTTAGGTGAAAGATGTTTACCATGGTATTTATTCACAAAACACTGGAGTAACTCAGTAGGTCAGGTAGCATCTCAGGAGAGAAGGAATGGGTGACGTTTCGGGTCGAGACCCTTCTTCAGACTGAAGAAGGGTCTCGACCTGAAACGTCACCCATTCCTTCTCTCCTGAGATGCTGCCTGACCCGCTGAGTTACTCCAACATTTTGTGGCTAATGTGGAAAGTTACATCTCATGAAATCCAAGGGGTGCTAGCCAATTGGGTTCAAAATTGACTTGAAGGAAGATTTCGTATTGAATTGAATTGAATATTGAATAGGTTTTATTGGCCAAGTATGTACACGTACAAGGAATGTGCCTTGGTGCTCCGCTCGCAAGTAACAACACGACATACAGTAAACAATTAAGAATAAAATATAAAACATTAAAACATTAAGAATAAAGCATTATAGTTTAAACATGTAAATGAAATAAAATACCACAGCAAAAGGAGGCTACAGACTTGGTTATTGAGTGGAGCTGCTGCTCGTAGAAAAAAGCTGTTTTTATGTCTGGCTGTGGCGGCTTTAGCAGTCCGGAGTCACCTTCCAGAGGGAAGTGCTTCAAAGAGTTTGTGGTCAGGGTGAGAGGGGTCAGAGATGATCTTACCCGCTCGCTTCCTGGCCCTTGCAGTGTACAGTTCGTCAATGGGGGGGATGGTTGCAGTCAACAACTTTCTCAGCTGATCGAACGATCCGTTGCAGCCTCTGGATGTCGTGCTTGGTGGCTGAGCCAAACCAGACCTCGATAGAGAAGGTGAGGATGGACTCAATGATAGCAGTATAGAATTGGACCATCATTGCCTGTGGCAGATTGTGTTTCCTCCGCTGCAGCAGGAAGTACATCCTCTGTTCAGCCTTTTTGACTGTGGGGGTCGATGGTGGCCTCCTGGGAGATGATGGTTCCAAGGAACTTAAATGACTCCACACTTGTGACTGTGGTGTTGTTGATGGTGAGTGGGGGGTGGGGAGGGGGAGCTCACCTAAAGTCTACAATCAATTCCACTGTCTGAAGAGCATTGAGCTCCAGGTTGTTGCGATGGCACCAGGATGCCAACTGTGTCACTTCCTGTCTGTCAGTAGATTCCTCCCCATCCTGGATCAGTCCAATCAGGGTTGTGTCATCTGCAAACTTGAGAAGCTTGGCAGAGGAGTCTGTGGAGGTGCAGTCGTTGGTGTCGAGAGAGTAAAGGAGAGGGGAGAGTACGCAGCCTTGTGGTGCTCCTATGCTGAGGGTCTGTGGGTCCGAGATGTGCTTTCCCAGCCTCACATGCTGCTTCCTGTCTGTCAGGAAGTTGATGATCCACTGACAGAGGGGTTCAGGCACAGTCAGCTGGGAGAGTTTGGAGTATAGTCGCTCTGGCACAATGGTGTTAAAAGCAGAGCTAAAGTCCTCAAATAAAATCCTTGCATAGGTCCCTGGTGGTCTAGGTGCTGCAGGATGAAATGCAGGCCTAGGTTGACTGCATCATCCACTGATCTACTGGCCCGGTTTGCAAACTACAGAGGGTCCAGCAGAGGGTTTGTGATGTTTTTCAGCTGGGCCAGCACAAGTCTTTCAAAGGTCTTCATGACTACAGAGGTCAGTGCGACAGGCCTGTAGTCATTAAGACCAGTGATCCTTGTCTTTTTGGGTACAGGGACAATAGTGGAGACTTTGAAGTAGGCAGGGACAGTGCAGGTTTGCACGGACCGGTTGAAAATGTCTGTGTAGATCGGTGCCAGTTGTTCGGCACAGAGTTTGAGGGGAGAGGGGGAAACATTGTCCGGTCGTGGAGATTTCCGGCTTTTCTATCTTCTGAATAGCCTGTCCACCTCCTCAATTTCTGTTGCTGATGGAGAAGTGGCCAGACTGAAGTTGGGCAGCAAGGAGGGGGTGGGTAGTGGATGAGGGCATAGTCTTTGCAGACTGGAGTCAGGCTGTAAGTGGGTGTGAAGTGGTGATTGGGGAGGGGGGCGGGGGGCGGGGGGCGGGGGGGGGGGGGGAGTGGGCTTTTTTTGTTAGTTTACTTTGTTATCAATTGAGTACTATGTTTACAGGCTGCTGCAAGTAAATATTTAATTGCTCCATTTCAGTACATGTTACAATTAAACTCTCTTGACACTTGACTCTCTTGATCTGGATCAGTCAACAAGGTGAACCAAGGAATAGAAAATGGAACTTAACTTTGACACGTGTAAGGTATATGTCAAACAAAAGCGGGACTTACAAAGTAAACGGTAGAGTCTTGGAGGATGTTGCAGAATAAAGTCATACTTGTATCTGCTTCTCTAGATTCCTCTGGCAGCTCGTTGCTTGCACAGACTATCGTTAGAGGGAAGAAGTTGTCCATGTGGTCTCTCGTCTCCTTCCCCTCACTTTAAGACTTTCACCTCTAATCCTCTAAATCTGGGAGTACAGGTATATCGAACCTGGCGAGTCAGGAGGACACTGTGGTGAAAAGGGTGTTTGGCACGCTTATGATTTTTGGCTAGGGCATTGAATACAACGATTGGGACAACTTGACGAAATAATTGGTGAGACCACACTTGCAAATACTGTGTGCAGTTTAGTTTAGCTTAGAGACGCAGCGCAGAAACAGGCCCTTCGGCCCACCGGGTCTGCGCCGACCAGCTTGAAAACTATCCTACACAAACCAGGGACAATTTACACATACACCAAGCCAATTGTACATCTCCTATATGTCTTTGGAGTGTGGGAGGAAACTGAAGATCTTGGAGAAAACCCACGCGGTCACGGGGAGAACGTACAAACTCTGTAGGGACAGCATCCGTAGTCGGGATCGAACCCAGGTCTTCGGCACTGCAAGCGCTGTAAGGCAGTAACTCTACCGCTGTGCCACCATGGCCGCTCTCTGGTCGCCCAGCTACTGATGGAGGTCATTCAGTTGGAAATAGTGCAGAAGGGGTTGAAGAGGATGATAGCTGGGCTTCAATTATAATGAGAGATTGATTAGGACGAGACTTTTTTCTTTGGATTGTAGGAAGCTTGTGTGTGGGGTGATCCTATTGAGATGTACAAGTCCGTGAGGGGGCATGGACAAAGAAAACATGCACAGTATTTTGTTCCAGGGTAGGTGATTCCAAAAATAAAGGCGAAAATCTTAATGGGAGGGAAAGGTGATTTAAGGGAGACCTCATGGACAACTTCTGCCCTCAGAGGATAGACTGTGTATGCAATGAACTGCCAGAGGAAGCTAGAGAAGCAGATACAATTCTGAGTTTTAAGAAACATTTGGACAGATATATGGCTAGGAAAGATTTAAAGGGCAATAGGTGAAATGCAGGCCGGATTGGTCAGCAAGGACGAGGGATGGGAGGGGGGGGGGGGAGGGGGGGGGGGGGGAGGGGGGGGGGGGGGGAGGGGGTGGGGGGGGGGTCCAAAGGATGTTTTCCGTATTGTATAGCTCTCTGACTATGGGAGCTAAAAGGTTGACAGACCCCCTAAACAACATTCCAATCATTCACCATGGTAAACATGGTTTACCAGGATTCGTTTCGCTCAACACCTTCGCTCAGTCTACCTTAACCAACCTGATCTCCCGGTGGCTGAGCACTTCAACTCCCCCTCCCACTCCCAGTCTGACCTTTCTGTCATGGGCCTCCTCCAATGCCATAGTGAGGCCCACCGGAAATTGGAGGAACAGCACCTCATATTTCGCTTGGGCAGCTTGCAGCCCAGCGGCATGAACATTGACTTCTCCAACTTTAGATAGTTCCTCTGTCCCTCTCTTCCCCTCCCCCTTCCCAGTTCTCCCTCTATCTTCCTGTCTCCATCTATATCCTTCCTTTGTCCCGCCCCCCTGACATCAGTCTGAAGAAGGGTCTCGACCCGAAACGTCACCCATTCCTTCTCTCCTGAGATGCTACCTGACCTACTGAGTTACTCCAGTGTTTTGTGAATAAATACCATGGTAAACATCTTTCACCTAAAGCCATAATAGTGTATCAATCTTTGAAAGTTATTACCTAAGCCTGTAGAGTAATAATGAGTAATAAGAGTGGGGCAGCAGCTCCAGTAGCCCAAGTTTGAGCTTGAGTTAGGGTGGTCTCTGTGTGGGATTTGTAAATTCTTTCTGTGACCATTTGGGTGTCTGGTCAAGTTTCCTCACACAACCCAATGATGTGGTTTTTGCAAATTATCCCTCAGTACAGGTAAGCGGCCAAATTAATCAAAGGGAAAATGGACATTGGATGGAAAATGGTGATAGAAAAAATGGTACAGATGGCATTGGTCTACTGGAAGCTCGAATGGGCTGGTGGGCAGAACAGCATTTTGTGAATAAATACCTTCACTTTATTTTGGTAGCTTGAATCCACTGAAAAACGTCCTTCATAGATCTTGAGTCTGTCAACCTAGATCTAAATGCCATTGACATTTATGGAATTATATTTCAATGACAGTTCCACGTGCTAATATTGTGTGTGGGAAGGAAAAGCAGACACTGGTTTACGAAGATAGACACAAAATGCTTGCGTAACTCAGCTTGAGGGACAGGCAGCATCTCTGGATAGAAGGAATGGGTGATGTTTCGGGTCGAGACCCTTCTTCAGTCACAGAATCTTTAGCATGTACAACAGAAGGCAAATTTCACTGTTCATCTAATTCCGAGAGATGGACTGGATCCTAATCTTCTTCAAGAAGAACTACCAAGCAAACCAAGTTAATCTTCATCCACAGGGATTTTACAACCCAAGGCTTTCCATATAAATATGAGGAACACATAATTTAATCTTTAAATTTGATGATTTATTGAACTATGAAGTTAAACTAACCCAGCGCGATAAAGATTTGTAGCCTCTTTCTCAGTTGTTTCGTCTTAGTTAACATAAACTGTCTCAATTGATGAAAAGGCTCAATGCATTTACAGTTAATTAATTTGCATCGTTATATTCCATGTACTCATCATTTGACGTAGACCAATAATAAAAGTGGAAGATGTCAGCTTTATTAATGATTTCTCAGAGTTTCTGGGAAAAAAACCCACGTATCTTGCTAACATTCAGATGAACTTAGTGCAGTGCAGTACAACTAAATTGAAAGCATTAACAGGTAAAACAACCTCTGCTTTGAAACTCCCAAATCCACTAAACTCCTTAGACTTATCATAAAGATTTAACAACATCCAACTGAGCAAGTGGGAAAAATGAATTGTCACTTTGGAATTTGTGTGACCTAATTGATTCAGCATGATGAAATTATTATCAGTTATGATGGATGGCGGTGAGTTTGAGTATGGACACCCATGTGATCAACACACTCATTTAGGGTCAGGGGGTTTAATCTAATTTGTCACAATCTTCAGACCTTTAGGAAAAAAGGAAAAACAAGTCAACTGAAATGTTTAACTTATATTGAAACAGATGTAATTTTATTAAGTGTTCAAAGTGGAGGAAGTTTTAGGAGGCAACTTGTGGGAACTACAGCCTGCAGGTAGGTAGACAGAAGATTAGATGGGTTTAAAAGTCATTCCTTAATGAGCAGGCTTGGAGTGATTTTTCTTTTAGCAGTTGGCACAGGCGTATTTATTTTCAAAGTACATAGTTAAGTACAATAATTGTTACCATTTCCAATAAGTAAATTGATAGATTTGTTAAGTAACCAATCATTTCAACTTGCAAGAAAGTGCACAGTAAACTACGAGACAAAAAACATCTGCAAAAGGTTATCTCAAATTTGTATAAACCATTAAAAAAATTCTACTGCAAAGATTTATGAACTATTTTTCGGTGTGCAATTTGATCATTTTTTAAATTTAATTTAAAATATGTAATGGAAGGGTTTTAGATTAATGTTTGGCATATTCTGTGTCATTTGCGTTTCATTGACACTGTGCAGATGACAGAAAAAACTCTGAATTGTCTGGCGTATTAAAGAAAGACAACAGCACTCTAATTACATTACAATAAACGTATTAGATTATTAAGGGGTTGGATACGTTAGAGGCAGGAAACTTGTTCCCAATGTTGGGGGAGTCCAGAACCAGGGGCCACAGTTTAAGAATAAGGGGCAGGCCATTTAGAACTGAGATGAGGAAAAAAAAATTCAGTCAGAGAGTTGTGAATCTGTGGAATTCTCTGCCTCAGAGGGCAGTGGAGGCCAATTCTCTGAATGCATTCAAGAGAGAGCTAGATAGAGCTCTTAAGGATAGCGGAGTCAGGGGGTATGGGGAGAAGGCAGGAACGGGGTACTGATGGAGAATGATCAGCCATGATCACATTGAATGGCGGTGCTGGCTCGAAGGGCCGAATGGCCTACTCGTGCATCTATTGTCTATTGTCTATTGTCTATTGAAATAAATTCAGATCACTCTTTTGTGTATGAACCACTAGAAGGTTGTCACAAAAGGACACAAAGCGCTGGAGTAACTCAGCGGGTCAGGCAGCATCTCTGGTGATGGCTTGGGTCGGGACACTTCTTCAGTAGGTTGAAATGCTGCTCTGGTGAAAATTGGCACAAAACCCGTAGTTCATCTTTCTTATTCGGATATCAATCAGCCTGCTTCTCATTCATGTTCTTCGGTACAATGATTGAAGTTGTGGAGGCCTAATTGCAGGGGGGAGTGGAGAGGAGAGGAGAAACCCTTTGTCCCCATGGGAGGCAGGGGTATGAGAGAGAAGAGTACCTCATCTCCAAACACATTCACTTCAAGCCGTAGAGGCAGAGAAGGGTAGAGATGAATCACGGAATGCAAGCCTAAAGCCTGAATGTTGTGCTACAAGGAATTCAACAACCTCAGTGGTGGGTGCATGGTTTCTGACCCCTTCAGCAAAATGAGCACAGATCCATTTGGATATGGCCAAGATGAGTGAATACAACTTTGACTGCTGTAGACCTTTATAATGTTAGAAATGTCACTAACTATTTGCCTTTTTTTGAACGCTTCTCTTTTCTATGTCTTGAATGTGAAATATGTTATTTTACAGAACCTGTACATCTTTTCTCCTGATACTTTACCAAATTCCATGCAATAGACAATAGACAATAGACAATAAGTGCAGGAGGAGGCCATTCGGCCCTTCGAGCCAGCACCGCCATTCAATGTGATCATGGCTGATCATTCTCAATCAGTACCCCGTTCCTGCCTTCTCCCCATACACCCTGACTCTGCTATCCTTAAGAGCTCTATCCAGCTCTCTCTTGAATGCATTCAGAGAATTGGCCTCCACTGCCTTCTGAGGCAGAGAATTCCACAGATTCACAACTCTCTGACTGAAAAAGTTTTTCCTCATCTCAGTTCTAAATGGCCTACCACTTATTCTTAAACTGTGGCCCCTTGTTCTGGACTCCCCCAACATTGGGAACATGTTTCCTGCCTCTAACGTGTCCAACCCCTTAATAATCTTATACGTTTCGATAAGATCTCCTCTCATCCTTCTAAATTCCAGTGTATACAAGCCTAGTCGCTCCAGCCTTTCAACATATGACAGTCCCGCCATTCCGGGAATTAACCTAGTAAACCTTTTGATACCCTCAGTATCCCTCAGCCTTTATGCAAATCAATGGTCCTGACCCCCTCAGTGTTTAGATTTTAGATTTTAGATTTAGACATACAGCGCAGAAACAGGCCCTTCGACCCACCGGGTCTGCGCCGCCCAGCGATCCCCGCACTATCCTATACCCTATTAACACTATCGTATACCCACCAC
Source organism: Rhinoraja longicauda (assembly GCF_053455715.1). Lineage (NCBI taxonomy): Eukaryota > Metazoa > Chordata > Chondrichthyes > Rajiformes > Arhynchobatidae > Rhinoraja > Rhinoraja longicauda. The sequence goes on along the minus strand of NC_135953.1, from coordinate 134,396,184 downwards.
GGACAATTTTTACATTTACCAAGCCAATTAACCTACGTAGCTGTACGTCTTTGGAGCGTGGGAGGAAACCGAAGATCTCGGAGAAAACCCACGCAGGTCACGGGGAGAACGTACAAACTCCGTACAGACGGCGCCCGTAGTCAGGATCGAACCTGAGTCTCCGGCGCTGCATTGGCTGTAAGGCAGCAACTCTACCGCTGCGCCACCGTGCCGCCCTGTGACTCAGGCCAAATTTCCTTTATATTTATGTGCTGTTCAAAAGTGTCATGTTTTGATTTCCCAGTTAAATTGTTCGGTATGGCATGAGGAATTAAAAAAAAAAATTGCCTCTGCTTTAATTTGAAAATCATTAGTATTTCACAAAATTTCCACTGGAAAGTATTAGCTATCCAAAATAATATTGAATTCTTGCAAGTTGAAAGTAATTAGAAGCACAACTATGCTCCTTAGCATCTGTTTTTGTGCATTAGTAAAGCCCTTGGGGTGTGAAGGAGCATTGATATCAATGCAGACTTCTGACCTAAGGTGGACCTGTCCTCAGTTTGCTAAGGGGGTCAATGCCCAGGCACCCAGTATTAATCAGACAAAAGCAAATAAGACATATTATGATGCCAGTAAGCATGTTGTGTCGTTTCAATGTTGATGTAGAACTTTACAAGCTTTACAACATCCACTGTTGATGTGGAATTTTCACAATCCAGTCTGCGTAAACCCAAAGAGACTCGAGGAACTGCAGTTGCTGATTTATAAAAAGAAAACCCCACAAAGTGCTGGAGTACCTCAGCAGGTCAGGCAACATCTCTGGAGGACACGCATGGCGATGTTATGGGTTGGACCCTTTCTGCACACTGATTGTAGTAAGGGGAAGAAAGATGGAAAAGTGGTGGGGGAGTGATGACCCCTGACAAGTGATAGGTCAAAGATAGACACAAAAAGCTGGAGTAACTCAACGGGACAAGCAGCTGCTCTGGAGAGAAGGAATAGGTGACGTTTTCGGATTGAGACCTTTCTTCAGACTAGTCTCAACCTGAAACGTCACCCATTTCCTTCTCTCCAGTTATGCTGCCTGTCCCGCTGAGTACCTCAATAGACAATAGACAATAGACAATAGGTGCAGGAGGAGGCCATTCGGCCCTTCGAGCCAGCACCGCCATTCAATGTGATCATGGCTGATCATTCTCAATCAGTACCCCGTTCCTGCCTTCTCCCCATACCCCCTGACTCCGCTATCCTTAAGAGCTCTATCTAGCTCTCTCTTGAATGCATTCAGAGAATTGGCCTCCACTGCCTTCTGAGGCAGAGAATTCCACAGATTCACAACTGTCTGACTGAAAAAGTTTTTCCTCATCTCAGTTCTAAATGGCCTACCCCTTATTCTTAAACTGTGGCCCCTTGTTCTGGACTCCCCCAACATTGGGAACATGTTTCCTGCCTCTAACGTGTCCAACCCCTTATACGTTTCGATAAGATCTCCTCTCATCCTTCTAAATTCCAGTGTATACAAGCCTAGTCGCCCCAGTCTTTCAACATATGATAGTCCCGCCATTCTGGGAATTAACCTAGTAAACCTACGCTGCACGCCCTCAATAGCAAGAATATCCTTCCTCAAATTTGGAGACCAAAACTGCACACAGTATTCCAGGTGTGGTCTCACTAGGGCCCTGTACAACTGCAGAAGGACCTCTTTGCTCCTATACTCAACTCCTCTTGTTATGCTGCACGGGCTCCTGTGGTGAGCTTGCTATGCCAGGTTGGACGGTCCAGAGCAAGAGACTCCCAAGTGCTGAGGCTGATGTCCAAGTCTTTGAGGGACACTTTGAGGCAGTCCTTAAACCGTTTCTTCTGTCCTCCTACTGAGCGCTTGCCCTGACACAGTGATGTGTCTGTCATAGTAGGAATGCGAGCAGTACCTACAACCTGTGGGATGTGGGTTTCAGACCAGTGCCAGTTAGCTACGTGGAATGTAGTGAGGCATATTAATGTTCCATGTAAATCCAGAACAGGTGAGTGATGGGGCATAGTAATCTGTGACTGAAATTGGTGGATCATTTGGTGATGTTTGTGGAACTCATGCATTCACTGAACTTGACCAATCTTGTGTGACCATTAAACTTCTTTCAGCACAGCATTCATAGAGGGTCATATGGCATAGAAACAGGCACTCTGCCCACCTAGTCCACGCCAACCATTTCAGCAACACCTACATTGACCTGCATTAAGAGCATCCTAACACATGGCATCCCTGTGTGGTACCTCAGCTGCACGGAGGCCGAGAGGAAAGCTCTTCAGCGGGTAGTCCATTGAGCTCAGAGGACCATCGGAACACAGCTACCATCCTTGGAGGGCATCTACAACACACGATGCCTCAGAAAAGCCACCAGCATCCACAAAGACTCTTCACTCCCCTGCAACAGTCTGTTCGAACTTCTACCATCGGGCAGACGATACAAGGCCTTCTACGCCCGCACCTCCAGACTCAGGAACAGCTTCATCACCAGGGCCATAGCTGCTATGAACCGGTCCTGCTGAGCCGGATGGTCACATCGCACAGTGATCCGGCACAGATCTACTTGCACTTTATTCTGTTTTAAAACGGTTACAATTTGTTTCATTGGGTTGTTTAAATTAATACTGACTAGCTAATTAATTTGTTGCATCGTATGGGAGGCGCATTCCCAATCTCGTTGTACCCCTGTACAATGACAATAAAGATATATTGTATTGGATTGTATTGTATTGTATTTTACATTCTTGTAAACTAGCCCCCAACCCCCCAAAACCCCAAAACCCCCCAGAATCTTGTACTCACCTGCACACTAAGGGTGATTTATTTAGGCCGGTTATGCTACCGATCTTGTATCTTGTATCTTGTGGTCATCACCTCTGAAGAGTCCACCAGGGACTATACTGGAAGTACCCGATATCCACTAGGGGCAATATTTAACACTATCCTACACCCACTAGGGACAATTTTTTACATTTACTAAGCCAATTAACCTCCAAACAATAAACAATAGACAATAGACAATAGGTGCAGGAGTAGGCCATTCAGCCCTTCAAGCCAGCACCGCCATTCAACGCGATCATGGCTGATCACTCTCAATCAGTACCCCGTTCCTGCCTTCTCCCCATATCCCCTCACTCCGCTATCCTTAAGAGCTCTATCCAGCTCTCTCTTGAAAGCATCCAACGAACTGGCCTCCACTGCCTTCTGAGGCAGAGAATTCCACACCTTCACCACTCTCTGACTGAAAAAGTTCTTCCTCATCTCCGTTCTAAATGGCCTACCCCTTATTCTTAAACTGTGGCCCCTTGTTCTGGACTCCCCCAATATTGGGAACATGTTTTCTGCGTCTAATGTGTCCAATCCCCTAATTATCTTATATGTTTCAATAAGATCCCCCCTCATCCTTCTAAATTCCAGTGTATACAAGCCTAATTGCTCCAGCCTTTCAACATACGACAGTCCCGCCATTCCGGGAATTAACCTAGTGAACCTACGCTGCACGCCCTCAATAGCAAGAATATCCTTCCTCAAATTTGGAGACCAAAACTGCACACAGTACTCCAGGTGCGGTCTCACCAGGGCCCGGTACAACTGTAGAAGGACCTCTTTGCTCCTATACTCAACTCCTCTTGTTATGAAGGCCAACATTCCATTGGCTTTCTTCACTGCCTGCTGTACCTGCATGCTTCCTTTCAGTGACTGATGCACTAGGACACCCAGATCTCGTTGAACATCCCCTCTTCCTAACTTGACACCATTCAGATAATAATCTGCCTTTCTATTCTTACTTCCAAAGTGAATAACCTCACACTTATCTACATTAAACTGCATCTGCCATGTATCCGCCCACTCACACAACCTGTCCAAGTCACCCTGCAGCCTTATTGCATCTTCCTCACAATTCACACTACCCCCCAGCTTAGTATCATCTGCAAATTTGCTAATGGTACTTTTAATCCCTTCATCTAAGTCATTAATGTATATCGTAAATGGCTGGGGTGCCAGCACCGAACCTTGCGGTACCCCACTGGTCATTGCCTGCCATTCCGAAAGGGACCCATTTATCCCCACTCTTTGCTTTCTGTCTGTCAACCAATTTTCTATCCATGTCAGTACCCTACCCCCAAACCTGTACGTCTTTGGAGTGTGGGAGGAAACTTAAGATCTCAGAGAAAACCCACGCAGCTCACAGGGAGAAAGTACAAATCTGTACAGAAAGCACCCGTAATCGGGATCAAACCTGAGTCTCCAGCGCTGCATTCGCTGTAAGGCAGCAACTCTACCGCTGCACAACTGTAACCGGCCTGCAAGTCAATAGACAATAGACAATAGACAATAGGTGCAGGAGGAGGCCATTCGGCCCTTCGAGCCAGCACTGCCATTCAATGTGATCATGGCTGATCATTCTCAATCAGTACCCCGTTCCTGCCTTCTCCCCATACCCCCTGACTCCGCTATCCTTAAGAGCTCTATCCAGCTCTCTCTTGAATGCATTCAGAGAATTGGCCTCCACTGCCTTCTGAGGCAGAGAATTCCACAGATTCACAACTCTCTGACTGAAAAAGATTTTCCTCATCTCCGTTCTAAATGGCCTACCCCTTATTCTTAAACTGTGGCCTCTTGTTCTGGACTCCCCCAACATTGGGAACATGTTTCCTGCCTCTAACGTGTCCAACCCCTTAATAATTTTATACGTTTCGATAAGATCTCCTCTCATCCTTCTAAATTCCAGTGTATACAAGCCTAGTCGCTCCAGTCTTTCAACGTATGAAAGTCCCGCCATTCTGGGAATTAACCTAGTAAACCTACGCTGCACGCCCTCAATAGCAAGAATATCCTTCCTCAAATTTGAGATGTGAGAGGAAACTGGAGCAACCAGAAGAAACCATGCAATCATAGGCAGAATATTCTTGCTTGTTATATTGCAGATACTGGAAACCTGGTAACCTAACGATATTGGACTGTGAGGCAGTGGATCTACTAGCTGGGCCACTGTGCTTTCTTGCATTATCTTCTGTCATAGAGCACCATGGTTCTCTGTTCACTGTGCCTTAGATGTCATTGTGTGTCCAGAGGCCATCTTAACCACATCGTCTCCCCCGCTCTCTCCAATGAACATCCTTCTTCCCCGTCCCAAGGATATAGGACATCTCTCCTCCTTTCCACAATCACGGCCTAAACCTTCAGCGTGCAGTCCGTGAAACTAACTGATCCACACTCTATGGTCAGCCATAGATCTCTCTCCCAGAACGGATGCAACTGCAGTGCAGTTTCCAGAAACTATTCCTGACACAATTTGGCTTATTTTTAAAGGGTGCCATTCTGTAGACATGATTTAACAAGCGAGCATTATGAAAGTTATTGGGATCTAGATGATGCCAGTCAAAATCGTGTCTCCAGTTCGGGAAACAATCTATTGAGCAGGCATCTACAAATTGTTGTGCTGTCTGTATTCCATGCGATTGGTTATGATTCAAGATTAGTTAGAATTCTTTTGCTCATTTTTGGAACTATAGTACTTAGCCCCTCGGAACTCCAAAATTGGCTCAGAAATTTTCATTATCAATTTCTGCCATATATCAATTGGTGTCTAACTCCAAGCGGCGCGGTGGCACAGCGGTAGAGGTACTGCCTTACAGTGCTTACAGCGCTTACAGCGCCAGAGACCCGGGTTCAATCCTGGCTACGGATGCTGCCTGTACGGAGTTTGTACATTCTCCCCGTGACCTGCGTGGGTTTTCTCCGAGAACTTTGGTTTCCTCCCACACTCCAAAGACGTACAGGTTTGTTGGTTAATTGGCTTGGTGTCATTTAAAAAATGTCCCCAGTGTAGGATAGTGTTAATGTGCGGGAATCGTTGGTCAGTGCGGACATGATGGGCCGAAGGACCTGTTTCCGCGCTGTATCTACGGGACGGTGGCGCAGCGGTAGAGTTGCTGCTTTACAGCGAATGCAGCGCCGGATACTCAGGTTCGATCTTGACTACGGGCGCCGTCTGTACGGAGTTTGTACGTTCTCCCCGTGACCTGCGTGGGTTTTCTCTGAGATCTTCGGTTTCCTCCCGCACTCCAAAGACGTACAGGTTTGTAGGTTAATTGGCTGGGCAAATGTAAAAATTGTCCCTAGTGGGTGTAGGATAGTGTTAATGTGCGGGGATCGCTGGGCGGCGCGGACCCGGTGGGCCGAAGGGCCTGTTTCTGCGCTGTATCTCTAAATCTAAAATCTAAAAAATCTAAAATCTAAAATCGAAATCTCTAAACAAATAAACAAACTAAACTATGAATGTATGATTCTGGTGCAGCATAATGTCTTTAGACTTAACATGTTACTATAAAGTGTGCACTTGTCAAAGTCGCACAATTCCTCCACCTCTTTCCCCTCCCTCCACAATGGCAGGGTCTATAACCTCTTCTTGGATAATGTAAACATGCATGCCCGGGTAGTATGCTAACATTTTGCCAACTATCTTCATTTTGTGGTTATTTCTTAGTTTTGTGTGAAGTGTTACAGTGCAGCTGAAGAAGAGAAAAGGTTGAAAGTGAGATTGGTTTGTTAGGGAGTATCCTCAAT
>NC_135953.1:134367767-134389107 GCF_053455715.1 Rhinoraja longicauda | reverse complement strand
GACGAGACCAAGCTCAGGCTCGGCAATCGTTTCGCTGAACACCTCCGCTCAATCCGTCTTAACCAATCTGATTTTCCTGTGACTCAGCACTTTAACTCCCCCTCCCATTCCCAATCTGACCTTTCTCCCACATGTTTTTCACCCATCTGTTTAGACCGTAATGGTGTATCCTTATTGTTTTGATGTTTTTATTGTTTTGATGCGTTTATGCTTTATTCTTAATTGTTAACTGTATGTTTGTGTTGTCATTTTTGAGCGGAGCACCAAGACACATGCCTTGCATCTGCATACTTGGCCAATAAACTTATTCATTCATTCATTCATCCATTCATTCATTCATTCATTCAGTCCTGGGCCTCCTCCATTGCCAGAGTAAGGCCCAGCGCAAATTGGAGGAACAGCACCTCATATTTCGCTTGGGTAGTTTATAGGCATTTTCGGTGCATTCAGAGCATGAATGCCTGAAAGATCCCCTCCCGCTCACATAGAGCATAACTGGGAACTATATCATTAATCCTTAAGCCGTTGTAACAGAAACCCAGAACCTCTTACCAAACAGCACAATGCAATGGTTCAATAACATCTCACAATGATAATCACACCGGTAGGTAGGGATCAGCTCGTCAATGATTGGACTTCTTGCGTCAATTGATAAATTAATGGAATAAGAAGCCGATCACGAGATCATTCTTCCATTAGAATATTCTTTATATCGTGGTCGAATTTGATCAATGTTATGTTTCAGATTAGTTTTGCAAGTCACCAGTATGTAAAAACCTGAATGCTATGATTGTGGGCAGTAGGCTTCCAAGTTCCTACTGGACTTGCCCAATAGATATGTCAACTGGTCAGCATAAAATTATACTGTACGTTTTGAAATCTGACATCTATTACTCGTTTTATCGTTTTATTTTTGCTCAAAGCTTTATATTTTTCCTCAGAAAACCAAGTTCTCTGTTTACTTGGTCTCAAATAGCTGCACTTGGTCAGTGACAAGGTGGCAAGTTGGGAACTTAGTTTCAAAACGGCACTCTTTGTAATCATGAATAATGCATTTAGCTGGGGAGCCAACAGTATCTGTTGGAGCTGTCCAGTTCCTCCAGCGGTTTGTGTTTTTGCTCAACATTTGCAGCAAGATGTTTCGCTGCTCCAAGACAGAATCTGTAATATTTATCACCACTTTGAGCTTTACATTGCGAAGCCAATCCTCAATCAGTTTGCTAATTTGCCATTAATTCTCAATGCCTTGATCTTCTTAAAAACCATCGCATGCAGGGGTTTTATTAAAGATACTCCCAAATATCAAAGAAAATTATATCCACTTCACAGTGTTAAATTAGTGACTGCCTCAAAGAACTTCTGAGTTATAAATGAGTTATATATTCCTTCTGGCCCTGGCATCCAGCAACTGTTTCTATTAGGAATTGACCTTGCCTCCTTCAATAGATGCCAATTTAGTTCCTCTTAACTTCTGCGTTCTGTTTAAAAATAACTATCAGAAGATGCTCTCCAATTTTATCCCTTGCGGCGCGTCATATGATAAAAAATGTGTTCTGTATGGGCTGATGGTGTATGGTGTTTTAGTTCTGCAGCTGTGCTTCAGTTGGCAGCACACTCAGCTGAACCAGAAAGGTTTCCGTTCCAGTCCCAATTCATAGAAAACGGCACTGACACTCAGCAAGGTACTGTTGGAAAGCCAAAGGAAAACTGCTGGAAAAACTCAACATCTGTTGACGCAAATTGCTGGTCAATGTTTAGGATCAAGACCCTGCGTCAGGAAAGCTCTTCAGCGGGTAGTCCATGTAGCTCAGAGGACCATCGGAACACAGCTACCAGCCTTGGAGGGCATCTACAACACACGATGCCTCAGAAAAGCCACCAGCATCCACAAAGACTCTTCACACCCCTGCAACAGTCTGCTCAAACTCCTTCCATCGGGCAGATGATACAAGGCCTTCTATGCCAGCACCTCCAGACTCAGGAACAGCTTCATCCCCAGGGCTATAGCTGCTATGAACCGGTCCTGCTGAGCCGGATGGTCACATCGCACAATGATCCGGCACAGATCTACTTGCACTTTATTCTGTCTTAAAACTGTTACAATCTGTTTCGTTGGGTTGTTGTTGTTTAAATTAATACTGACTGGCTAATTAAATTATTGCATCGTATGGGAGGCGCATTCCCAATCTCGTTGTACCCCTGTACAATGATAATAAAGATATATTGTATTGTATTGTATTGACTGACGTACTGTTAAAATGCTGCTCTGTGAGAAGGTCATCCATATGAGTTTTGAGTTTAGTTTATTGTCACGTGTACCAAGGAATAGTGAAAAGCTCTTTTGCATGCCGACCAGTTAGCAGAAAGATAATGTGCAGGAAGGAACTGCAGATGCTGGTTTACACCGGAGATAGAAACAAAATGCTGGAGTAACTCAGCGGGACAGGCAGCATCTCTGGAGAGAAGGAATTGGTGACGCTTTGGGTCGAGACCCTTCTTCAGACTGAGAGTCAGGGGAGAGGGGCTCTAGAGATATAGAAGGATATCAGGTGTGAAAACGACAGATCAAAGCAGAATAGGGAGTAGGGGATAGAGTCTTTGCAGGCGGCAGGGTGGAAAGAAGTGTAGTCTAGATAGCTGCAGGGGCCAGTAGGTTTACATGATTACAATCGCCCCTGTGTGTGATAGGCATAACCTAGCCTGCTCTGTCAGGTAGATGGAATTGTTTTGAGGAAGAGCGAAAAGAATGTCCCCACATCTTGGCCCATGTTTATCCCTTCAAGGACATTACTAAAACCTTGAGTTTCGAGTTGACATCACATTGGTTTCTTCGGGGAGCTTGCAGTACACACATTGAATGCTGTACTTCTTGCATTCCAGCTGTAATTTCAAATGCATTTCATTGGGTGTAAAGAACTCTGAGGTATTCAGTAAGTGATTTGAAAGGCTACATAATTGCTCCTTCTTCAACAACAATACAATACAACAATACAAACTTTATTGTCATTGCGCAGTGTACAAGTACAGAGACAACGAAATGCAGTTAGCATCTTAACCAGAGTGCTTGTGATGGAATAGTAAAACATATGATATATACATATATGCACAGTAGCGGTAGTGGAAATTCCGGTGAGCGAGATCAGTCACTGATGGGAGGAGTGCCCGAGGGGTGGGGGGGGGGGGGGGGGAATGGCAGCAATCACCGAAGCGCAGAGTTAAGTAAGGTAACGACCGCAGGAAAGAAGCTGTTCCTGAACCTGCAGGTCCGGGAACAGAAAGACCTGTAGCGCCTCCCAGATGGGAGGAGGGTAAACAATCTGTGGTTGGGGTGAGAGCTGTCCTTGACGATGCAGCGTGCCCTTCGCAGACATCGCCTACTCTGGATAGACTCAATGGAGGGCACAGATTCCAATTACAGTAAGTCCGAGTAGCCTCGGGTCTAGGTTTAGTTGATGTTTGTTGAGTAAACTCTGTAGATGTTAAACTGGAGTTTAGCAGAATGCAGAGGTTAAACAACCAACATCCTTCACCTTGCATCTTCAAAGAACGTGGTGTATGCTTTGTTGAAGACCGGGCCCGGGCAGTCATTGGGCTGATTTCCATTGCCTGTGGTAGTGATGAATTCACCACAATGTGGAAATGATTGACCAGTGCGAAACCTCCTCAAGGTGTGTCTACTTTGAAGAAGTTCTCCTCCTCTCACCGACGAGAGTTCTGCACCATCCTCTCTCGCTGCTCCCCCTCTGTGATCCCTCCTGCTGTCCGACTCTACGATCTCTCTACATCATCGTCTATATCTCTCGTTTCCTTTTCCCGTGACGTTCAGTCTGGAGAAGGGTCTCGACCCGAAACGTCATCCATTCCTTCTCTCCAGAGATGCTGCCTGCCCAGCTGAGTTACTCCAGCTTTTTGTGTCTGTCTTCGGCCAGTACATCTGCTTATTTCAGTTGAGAGGTTGTTTCCTACCATGATGCTGCTGCTCTGGACTTGCAGACGATCTAGTCTGCTTAAATTGGAGAACAGTCAGGCCTTGTTACTTGATAAGATGAGTGCTCTGGTTGTCGATTTTGGCTGAGTCCCACTTGTACTGGTTTAATTATTAGAGATATATGTCCATTGGCAAAAAAAGAGAAACGTTAAAAGCTTTTTGCATAACAATTGATGAAAGATATATTACACGCATTCTAATGGAAATACTTCCATCTATGGTATATCATAAGTGTTCTTTAGCAGAAAATGCCAGACTAATTGAGCAAGATTTTGAGTGCAATCATATTCAATTTACATAAATGATTAATGATCTGACAAAAGGCTTTTGACATGTCTGCTGAGTTGTTTAGTGCTTCAACCAAATTTTGGTGCTTCAACCAAATGCAATGTTAAGGGCATTTTCTCACAAACATATCTTGTCCAAATTAGATGACAGCATTCTAACTAATTTCTTGACTGAGGTGGAACTTGTGTTGTCTGAAGATTGCATAATATTAATTGGACCTTCAGAAAATGAAAGAAAGTCAGTTCTGAATTATAATTTGGAATTTGTCTTTAGTAGTTTTAAACAAGTGTAAATTAACAAAACAAGGCAAGATGGAGACTAATTTTGAGGTTACAGTGCATTAGTCATCATACCACAAAGGCAACACTGTAAATTGAAGCATAACAAAAAAAAACATTACTTTCTATTGCTGTACCATTGGGAATATATGCACAATCAATATAAATTGAGAAAGGTCAGAGTCCAATAATGTGAAATGAAAGGAAAATCCAAATGTGTAAAAGTCATGTAAAAACCATTTAAAACTGAGGTGAGAAGGAACTTTTTCACCCAGAGAGTTGTGAATTTATGGAATTCTCTGCCTTAGAGGGCAGTGGAGGCCAAATCACTGGATGGATTTAAGAGAGAGTTAGATAGAGCTCTAGGGACTAGTGGAATCAAGGGATATGGGGAGAAGGCAGGCACGGGTTACTGATTGTGGATGATCAGCCATGATCACAATGAATGGCGGTGCTGGATCGAATGGCCTCCTCCTGCACCTATTTTCTATGTTTCTATGTTTCTAAGCACACAAAATGGCAAAAGCAGTGCTGTAAAAGGTAAACGTTTAGCAAGTAATAAAATGTAGGTAGATGAGAGTTTGTTGAATTTCGCACGTGGCTGCAGGTAGTTGAAAGCAGTGGTTTCTTTTTCCCTGGTAGATGACTGTTGGTATATTTGCCCAAAGCTCCACTACTGAATTGTGGATTGGCGATTTATTGCCTATGTTTGCAGAGAATTGCACACAATTCTCTTAATCTGTGGCCTGTCACAGTTGGTTTTCGTTTGGAGGAGTTTACTGACAGGATGCATTAAAGGAATCTTTTGTGCATTTCGAGCTTTCAATCTGGAATATCCTTTAAAAGTGGAAATGTATCACACAAAACTGTAAGTGAAATAAGCATTTAGTAATGGCCATGTCGTCTGGAGCTCAGGGTGAATGTCTGATTCTGGAGAAGCCAGGAACAATTTATGACAATAGCCATATAATCAGTCAGTTTCAATTCTATTCTCACTAGGTTTTCCAGTCATCCTTCCCAGTCCATTTAGAAACATGAACCGATCAAACGTTAGTCTGAAGAAGGGTCCGGATCGGAAACATCACCTATCCATCACCTATCCATGTTCTCAGCAGATGCTGCCCAACCTGCTGAGTTACTCCAGCACTTTGTGTCTTTTTTAGAACCTTCTGTTTACAGTTTAATTTATTGTCATGTGTACCGAGGTACAGTGAAAAGCTTTTGTTGCATGCTATCCAGTCAGCGGAAAGACAATACATGATTACAATCAGGCCATTGACAATGTGTAGATACATGATAAGGGAATAACGTTTAATGCAAGGTAAAGTCAGCAAAGTCCGATCAAGGATGGTTCAAGGTCACCGATGATTTAGATGGTAGTTCAGGAATGCTCTCTGGTTGTGGTAGGATGGTTCAGAGGATGTTTTGCTGCCTCTAATAATTTTTCCCTAGTTGCCCAATGCCAAGGGCTTTAAAAGAACTAGTTCAAATTCACCTTTTGACAATTCAACTTCTCAATACGTATGGTAAAACCTAATCATCAGGTTGCATGGTTTAGATTTGTGTACCTAACTAGAATGAGACAACCTAAAATTCAGGTATCCAACAGGATATTTTGAACTCAACATGTTAACATGATGTACACGCTGACATTTTCTACTACTGCTCCTTGGCAGTTAATTTTCTCATTAATCCACATTCCAATGTAATTAAGATTTGAAGTATCTTGTAGATGAAGCCAGCTAAAGGTGGTGAGAATAGAAGTTCATTTTTCCTCGGGCTATTCAGCTTCACTGGAGTATCAACAAAATTTCCTGTCAGGATAACCAAAGAGATAACTTGTTAGATAGTAAAGCTTCCTCTAATTAGTGCATTTCAAATGTTTGGGTAGATTTTTTGGATGGGTGCAGCTCAACTTAAAATTAGAAAAAAAAAGACTTTCCAGCTTTGGCTTTTAAACAATTAAAGACAGATTTTGTGCCAAATGAACAGTGAGAGCATAACCCATAAGGAAAATGTTTTCAAGCTAATATCGTTGAAATTATCCCTCACAGTGACTCCATTATGGTGCTCAATAGATTGTTCTACAATTGGCCTTACTCTTACTTTAAATGAACTGAGATTCAAGTTAAAAATGTTTTACTTTTCACTTTATAGACAATAGACAATAGACAATAGGTGCAGGAGGAGGCAATAGACAATGGACAATAGACAATAGACAATAGACAATAGGTGCAGGAGTAGGCCATTCAGCCCTTCGAGCCAGCACCGCCATTCAATGCGATCATGGCTGATCACTCTCAATCAGTACCCCGTTCCTGCCTTCTCCCCATACCCCCTCACTCCGCTATTCTTAAGAGCTCTATCCAGCTCTCTCTTGAAAGCATCCAACGAACTGGCCTCCACTGCCTTCTGAAGCAGAGAATTCCACACCTTCACCACTCTCTGACTGAAAAAGTTCTTCCTCATCTCCGTTCTAAATGCCATTCGGCCCTTCGAGCCAGCACCACCATTCAATGTGATCATGGCTGATCATTCACAATCAGTACCCCGTTCCTGCCTTCTCCCCATATCCCTTGACTCTGCTATCTTTAAGAGCTCTATCTAGCTCTCTCTTAGACAATAGACAATAGGTGCAGGAGGAGGCCATTTGGCCCTTCGAGCCAGCACCGCCATTCAATATGATCATGGCTGATCATTCTCAATCAGTACCCTTGAGTTAAAAGTGGGAAGCAAAATTTCAAGTAAATGCCTTCTGACATCATGATTCACAACATGATTGAAGTGGAAAGAAATGAAAAGGGATTTAATTAAAACAAGCATCAGGAATTTCCAGGACTATGTTTTGTTTTTTCTCTCAATGTCACACATTACCTCCTGATCGAGAAGCTAAATATGGATTCCAAGATGCATGTTGTCCAAATCATTTCAAAATAATTCCTTTTCCACAATGATTTGATGAGCTAAAAATATGGAGTTTGCTTTTGCATGTTGGATCCAATCTCATAAATGCAAAGGTCAATCTGGACATGAAATAACCTGCCATTTTGAGTCTGTATATTTGACAAGACACTTAATATAATTTTGTGCTATCTTCATACAATACCTACAACAGATCTCATCTCTTCATTCATATAATAATAATAATAATGCATTTTATTTATATAGCGCTTTTCATATACTCAAAGACGCTTTACAGAGATTTTGAGAACATAGGGAAATGAATAAATAGATAAATAAGTAAATAAATAAATGAACAGAGAAAGGAGACAGAAGGTGAGGTGACCTTCAGTGGTTGAAGGCAGTACTGAACAGGTGAGACTTCAGCGATGTTTTGAATGTGGTGAGTGTGGAGGAGTCTCTAACGGTTTGGGGTAGTGAGTTCCATAGGGTGGGAGCAGCGATGGAGAAAGCCCTGTCCCCCCAGGATCTGAGTTTGGTCCGGATGTGGGGGGATAGGAGATTGGCAGCGGCAGAGCGGAGGGTGCAGGTGGGAGTGTGCCTGTGGAGGAGGTCGGTCAGGTAGGATGGGGCCAGGTTATGGAGGGCTTTGTAGGTTATGAGGAGGATTTTGTACTGGATTCTCTGGGGGATGGGGAGCCAGTGGAGTTTATAAAGTACGGGGGTGATATGGTCACGGATCGAGGTGTGTGTGAGTAGACGGGCAGCGGAGTTTTGAATGTATTGAAGTTTATTGATGATTTTTGAGGGTGCGCCATAGAGGAGGCTGTTGCAGTAGTCCAGACGGGAGGTGATGAAGGCGTGGATGAGGGTTTCTGCAGCTGTGGAGGAGAGGGATGGACGGAGACGGGCAATGTTTTTGAGGTGGAAGAAGGCTGTCTTTGTGATGTGTTTGATGTGTTTGTCGAAGGAGAGGGTTTGATCAAGGATGATTCCAAGATTCCGGATGTGAGGTGAGGTGGATACTGGGAGATACATATGACAAGTAATTAGATTGTGGAATTATTGGGAGTGTAGGAAGAGAATTATAGGAAAAAAACTGCAGATGCTGGTTGAAATCAAAGGTAGACACAAAATGCTGGAGTAACTCAGCAGGTCAGGCAGCATCTCAGAAGAGAAGGAATGTGTGACGTTTCGGGTCGAGATCCTTCTTCAGACTGATGTCAGGGGAGGGAGTGGGACAAAGATAGGATGTAGAATTAGGTGTTTCAGTACAGGTGTCAGAGGTTATGGGGAGAGGACAGGAGAATGGGGTTTGGAGGGAGAGATAGATCAGCCATGATTGAATGGCAGAGTAGACTTATAAGGTCATAAGAAATAGGAGTTGAACTAGGCCATTTGGCTCATTAAGTCTACTCCGCCATTCAATCATGCCTGATCTATCTAACCCCATTCTTCTGCCTTCTCCTCATAACCTCTGACACCCATACTAATAAAGATTATTTATCTCTGACTTAAAAATATCCAATGACTTGGCCTCCACAGCCTTCTGTGGCAAAGAATTCCAGATTCACTACCCTCTGGCTAAAGAAATCTTTCTTCATCTCTTTTCTAAAAGAATGTCCTTTAATTCTGAGGCTATGACCTCCAGTCCTAGACTCTACCACTGGTGGAAACATCCTCTTCACATCCGCTCGGATTATTCTGTATGTTTCAATTAGGTCCCCCCTCATTCTTCTAAATTCCAGCGAGTTCAGGCCCAGAGCTGACTAATGCTCATCACAGGTTAACCTACTCATTCCTGGGTTCATTCTTGTAAATCTCCTCTGGACCCTCTCCAGAGTCAGCACATCCTTCCTCAGATATGGTGCCCAAAATTGCTCACAATATTCCAAATGCGGCCTTACCAGTGCCTTATAGAGCCTCAACATTACATCCCTGCTAGCATTCAGTTTGTTTTTTTCACTACCGATTCAACTTGCAGATTAACCTTTTGGGAATCCTGCACCAGCAATCCCAAGTCCCTTTGCACCTCCGATTTCTGGATTCTCACCCCATTTAGAAAATAGTCTACGCCACAGAAGGTAGTTGAGGCCAGTTCATTGGCTATATTTAAGAGGGAGTTAGATGTGGCCCTTTTTGCTAAAGGGATCAGGGGGTATGGAGAGAAGGCAGGTACAGGCTACTGAGCTGGATGATCAGCCATGATCATATTGAATTCCAGCAAATTTGTCAAGCAAGACTTGACAGGCCGAATGGCCTAATTGTGCTCCCATCACATAAGAACAGCAGTAGCAAAGGTAGTTTTCATTGGAAACTTCATGGGAAGACATTCAAAGAAATGATTTGTATATTGGAATTACTGACACAGATTGTCCATATAAAACATTAACACCCATCTTGCAACTACGGACTGCTTTGACCTTAGAACTGTGAGCAGGAAACCATCAGGTACAACGTGACAGGTTTCTCTAGTAGTAAGAAGACCAAGAGATGACCTGATAAAGATCCTGAAATTTATGGAAGTCTCAAAAAAGATGTTTTCCACACGGGTGTCCAAATCAAGCAGCAATTAATCTACATAACTTCCTTCGGCAAGTCGGGATGTAATGCATTGCCACGTGGAATAGAATTTGGTAGCAGTGATACATTTAAAGGGACAATAGACACAAAAAGCTGGAGTAACTCAGCGGGTCAGACAGCATCTCTCGGGTCGAGATCCTTCTTCAGACTTGTTCATCTTCAGTCTGAACCGCTGAGTCATGCCAGATTTTGTGCCTATCTTCAGTTTAAACAAGCATCTGCAGTTCTTTCCCACACATTTAAAGGGAAGCACATGAGAGAAAGGGATCTAGGGAAATATTTGCATAAGATGAATTAAGATGAAAACTGACTTCTATGAAGCATAAATAGCCTAAAATATCTGGATCCATTGAAGTGTTCTGATGCCTTAAAATTCCAGTTTGAATGCATGTTGTGTGCAAACTTCACCAAATTTTCAGAATTATTTTGTATTTTAAAGTCTTTCCTATGTATAGCTTATTTTGGTCAATATAATCCTCAATGAATCAATATCATTGAGCAGTATCTCTTAGGAAGTATTTTTAATTAATATGTACGTAAGTATACAAAGTGTTATGACCTGCAGCAGTTTTATTGCTACAGTGGAAGATCTATTTAACATGATAAATAAGTTGGACCTCGTCAAGGTAAACATTAATAACCTAAAGATTTTAAAGATACCCTTGGCAGAAAATATTGAAGAGCAGTGTTGAAGACCAATATACAGGTGAACAATTGCTACGTGCCATGATAAATTCATCTGGTTCTGTAGTATTTTTTGTGATTAAGGTGGATGCTTTTTTAAACAGTGAATTGCAGAAATTCACTTTGCGCATGGGAATTGAAT
This sequence comes from Rhinoraja longicauda, assembly GCF_053455715.1. NCBI lineage: Eukaryota > Metazoa > Chordata > Chondrichthyes > Rajiformes > Arhynchobatidae > Rhinoraja > Rhinoraja longicauda. Next base: position 134,378,243 of record NC_135953.1, on the reverse strand, counting down.
TGAATTGAATTGAATACATTTTATCAGCCAAGTATGTATACATACAAGGAATTTGCCTTGGTGCTTTGCTCACAAGTAACAAGAAATTAATTTGTATTTGAAATTGTTATCTTTTCCAGTTTTGCTGATTTTAGTTTAATTGCACAGGAAATAGAAGTGCAACTGAGCAGAAGTTTGAGGCCAGTTAATTAAGTAACATGATAGATTTCAGCTTTCAAGAGAACATCTTGCAAGCTGTGTCAAGTCAACTAGATTTTCATCCTCACAAAACTAAAAAATAATGAGCTTGGTTGAATTCAAAAATAGACCCTTAATTTATGAATTTTGTTGTAAAATATCATTGGGATGTTCGGATTTTTTAAAATTCAGAATTTGGGAGTTGCTCGTTTATTGACACCTGACTAGCTCAGTTCAGTTTATTGTCACGTGTCCCGAGATACAGTGAAAAGCTTTTGTTGTGCGCTAACCAGTCTGCTCCACAATATTAATCAAATACCATGATCCATTCATGACTGCTCAAGGTGGAAGTGGTTTCAACCTATATGAGGGAAAGTGTGAGAAGGAACACATGCTTGTTTCTGCAATATTCCCCCCTCGCTCTACCTCCAAACTTCCCTTGGACTTGTCATCAGAAATGAACTGTCTTATGCTGTCACGTGAATAAGAAACAATATCGACTTGCTGTGCAACTTATTTACTTGACCAAAAGATTTTTTTTTTAACTATTAAAAGTCCAAATGTAATCGGGTGCAGCTGGGTTGTTTTAATGGGAGTTCTTTTGGTGATTTTGCCAATATGCTTTAGTTAATTTTCATCTAGACTGCTACATAGAAACATAGAAACATAGAAAATAGGTGCAGGAGTAGGCCATTCGGCCCTTCGAGCCTGCACCGCCATTCAATATGATCATGGCTGATCATCCAGCTCAGTAACCTGTACCTGCCTTCTCTCCATACCCCCTGATCCCTTTAGCCACAAGGGCCACATCTAACTCCCTCTTAAATATAGCCAATGAACTGGCCTCAACTACCTTCTGTGGCAGAGAATTCCACAGACTCACCACTCACTGTGTGAAGAAATGTTTTCTCATCTCGGTCCTAAAAGACTTCCCCCTTATCCTTAAGCTGTGACCCCTGGTTCTGGACTTCCCCAACATCGGGAACAATCTTCCCGCATCTAGCCTCTCCAACCCCTTAAGAATTTTATATGTTTCAATAAGATCCCCCCTCAGTCTTCTAAATTCCAGTGAGTACAAGCCTACACTTGGTGGCGTTGCAGATAACGAGGAAGGGTTTTAAAGGGGAGAGCAGGATATAGACCAGTTACAGACATGGGTGGAGAAATGGCAGATGGAGCTTAAACTAAGCAAATAATACACTAAGGGGAAAGTATACAGTTAATGGCAAGCCCCTTAATAGCATTGATGTGCAGGGGGATCTTGGGGTCCAACTCCGTAGCTTCCTTAAAGTGGCAACACTAGTAAATGAAGTGGTAAAGGAGGCGCTGGTTATACTTGCTTTCAGAAGTTGGCATTGAGTATGTCACAAAGTCATTGCAGCTTTACAAAATATTGGTTGAACCACATTTGGGGCATTGTGTGCCGTTATGGTTCCCGGAACGATGTTGTAACTTAGGAGAGAGTGCAGAAGAGGTTTACCAGAATGCAGCCTGTCTTGGGTATAAGGAGAAGTTGGAAAATTTAATTTGTTTTCTCTGGAACGTCAGAGGTTGAGAGGAGTTTTGACACATGTATACAAAGCTAGAAGGATGAGAGGGGGTCTTATCGAAACCTATAAGATTATTAAGGGGTTGGACATGTTAGAGGCAGGAAACATGTTCCCAATGTTGGGGGGGGGGAGGTCCAGAACCAGGGGCCACAGTTTAAGAATAAGGGGTAGGCCATTTAGAACAAAGATGAGGAAAAACATTTTTAGTCAGAGAGTTGTGAATCTGTGGAATTCTCTGCCTCAGAGGGCAGTGGAGGCCAATTCTCTGAATACATTCAAGAGAGAGCTAGATAGAGCTCTTAAGGATAGCGGAGTCAGGGGGTATGGGGAGAAAGCAGGAACGGGGTACTGATTGAGAAAGATCAGCCATGATCACATTGAATGGCGGTGCTGGCTCGAAGGGCTGAATGGCCTACTCCAGCACCTATTGTCTATTGTCTATAGGAGGCATAGAGTAAGCAGCCAGAGCATTTTTCCCTGTGTGGATACGTCAAAGACTAGAGGGTCTAGAATAGAGCTTTAAGGTACATGAGGCCATAAAGAACGTTAAAGGAGATGTAGTGGGCACAGAATGGTGGGTGCCTAGAATGTGCTGCCAGGGGTGGTAATGGATGCAGATAAGATAGAATAATTTAAGAGGCTGTTAGGTAGACACATGCGTATGTACAAATAGGAAGGATGTGAATCACGTGCAGGCTGAGGAGATGGGTTTAATTGTCATCATGTTTGGCACAGACATTATGGGGTGAAGGGCCTGTTCTTGGCCTGTACTGTTCTATGTTCTATGTTCATGACTCACCTTTATATTTCCCTTTCCACAGCAGGAAGAGCATGTGAATGTCCACAAACACCTTGGCTAATTCTGACACCATTCCCACTCATGGCTTTGCCAACTGCAGGAGGTAAGATGACCATAATAAATCATTTGGTTGCATGAATAACCCTGGGTGATGGAGGCATTAGTTCTCTGAACATTTTAGTTAGATGAGAGGAGTCGTTGTATTGCCGTTGCATAGAAGACTATAGAGTGGGTGCTGATTAATTGGATTAGTTCTGTAAGATGCATGATGGGCAAGGAATATAGTGGGCTGAACAGTCTGTTTCTGTGCTGTATGACTCTGGAATCTGTTTATTTTGCTGTGTGATTCAGTCCCATTCTGTGGCGTACAAAACCTCTTTTGAATATATTGGACAAGAAAGTTTAAACATTTTAAGTTTTTTGATGGTGACATTAGCCATTTCCCCACTTGTGGTTTTTGCTAAAGCATGTTTCTGAGTACAATGATGTGCACTCTTTGTTGAGAATTTTGTACAAGAGCACTGATACTTCCTCTTTAAATTTGTTGTGCCTGCCACCATATTCACAATTGGGACGAGTAACTTGTTTTTTTTCATAATTTTTAGCAAAGAGATTTGCTTATCCCAGTCAACATGTTTACATGATTGTAGAATATTAGCAAGAGCCTTTTTATTATTTCCTGCACATTCGGTCTCATGAGTAATCTCAAAGTATGGATCTGAATTGAAACCAATCAGTGGTTCAGAGGGGACTTTGAGCAAAAGCTGTTCTTTTGTTGAGAGGCAGTCGTTCTGGTTGATGTTCATGATAAGCACATGATGTGGTTGTTCCACTTGGCAAACTTTATACTGTGAGCAAATTTCACACTAGCAGCACTTTTCAAAAAATATTATTGTGTCCAAGCAGTGACAATACTCTTTTGTTCCAACGAAAACGGTACTGCGTTTCCGAATCAATGGAGTCAGAAACGTCAAAATTATATGTTGAGAAAGACTACTTTACTACTGGCATTGAGCTAACTTTTAATGAACACAATCGAAAAGAATGTAGTGTCTGTGGCCCTGCATTTCAATAGACAATAGGTGCAGGAGGAGGCCATTCGGCCCTTCGAGCCAGCACCGCCATTCATTGTGATCATGGCTGATCATTCTCAATCAGTACCCCGTTCCTGCCTTCTCCCCATAACCCCTGACTCCGCTATCCTTAAGAGCTCCATCTAGTTCTCTCTTGAATGCACTCAGAGAATTGGCCTCCACTGCCTTCTGAGGCAGAGAATTCCACAGATTTACAACTCTCTGAAAAAGTTTTTCCTCATCTCAGTTCTAAATGGCCTACCCCTTATTCTTAAACTGTGGCCCCTTTCATTCCCTCCTTTGTCTCCCATTGCTTCTTCAGTACCAAGGAAGGACACAAAATGCGGGAGTAACTTTTTCAGGACCTTGTCTTGTCTTGTTGATACTGATACCTCCATGCAAGAGGAAGGGAAGGCCATGAGCTGTCAATTTCTGATGCATTTGTGAAACTTGTTCCTTGTTGAAATGGCCTCCCCATTCTAACAAAGTTATGATGTACCCCTTCTCATAAAAGAACAGTGTAATGTCCAGAATGACTGTGATATAATTCCCATCGAAGCTGACAAGAGATTGCATATCTGACGTAAGATGCCAAGTATTCATCAGATGGTGAAAATCAAGAAAAACTGTAGATGTTCTAAGTGTGAAAATAAAAATAAACATTAATTGCCATATGCAATAATATCAGCAGCTTTCATCAAGATTGGGCTTCGGACCAATGTCATTGTTTATGTGAGATAATAAGCCATTAACTTGCAATTATTTATTGCATTTTTAATGACAGCATTCCATTTGACTGGAATGAGAAAAGATGGGATTCTCCATCCTGGAGACTCGATTGTTGAGCTCAATGGACCTGTTTTGTAAGGGAATCTGAGGATAGTGGAAGAATCCTCAGTGGTAGAACTGAGATGAGGAACAACTTTTTCAGTCAGAGAATTGTGAATCTGTGGAATTCTCTGCCTCAGAAGGCAGTGGAGGCCAATTATCTGAATGCATTCAAGAGAGAGCTGGATAGAGCTCTTAAGGATAGCGGAGTCAGGGGGTGTGGGGAGAAGGCAGGAACGGGGTACTGATTGAGAATGATCAGCCATGATCACATTGAATCTATTGTCTATTAAAATGATAGAAAGATAAAAGGATAAGCTACAGCCGTGGTGAATGGCAGAGGAAGGAACTGCAGATGCTGTTTTAAACCAAAGATGGACACAAAATGCTGGAGCAACTCAGCGGGACAGGCAGCACCTCTGGAGAGAAGGAATGGGTGACGTTTCAGGTCGAGACCCTTCTTCAGACAGCAAAAATTATTCATTCACTCAATAATCCAGACGTTTCGTTATTCCTCCTCCAAACCACACTACCTCCCTCTGCACCCTGGTCTTGGATCAGGGTCCCAGTTATCTGCTCCTTTGGCAGCATCAAGTTCAGGTATTCTTTGAATAAACCTTTAAAATTGCGGAACATGCCACATTTCGTCTGCTCCACTGCAAAATCTCCTCAAGGTATGAAGATGTTCTCCTCCTCTCTCGCTGCTATCTCTCTAATTCCCCCTTGCCTGACTCTCAGTCTCCGAAACGTCACCCATTCCTTCTCTCCAGAGATGCTGCCTCTCCCGCTAAGTTACTCCAGCATTTTGTATCCATCTCTGGTGCATGGTGGTCTGGCTTGAAGAGTCAGATGGTCCTCTTCTGCTCTTGTTTATCCTATGTTGTGAAAATCAGTGGGATACTCATGCTCATAACCTAATGCACAATGTCCATCTCATCCTGTACTCCTCAGCTCATTCTGCACTTCATTAATTTTGATCACCATGAGACAGTTGACCATGCCTTCATCTGCTTACGTTTTAAGATTTGGAATACCCAATTTAAACCTATCCCCAACTTAGCATTCCATTCCTTTTTTAAATACTCCATTACGCCAACCTCCTTGGCCAAGACCATTATTCTTATCTATATACTAAAACTCTCGTTTGTTTGTTTGTTTGTTCCTTAATCTACAGCCAAAACCGTACACGATAGCATGACAAATTTAGGCCCACGTTGTGCCTTTGGTGCTAATGGAAGAAGTTTCATTGAAATCGGTGTTATATTTTTTAAGTTATTCACATTTTAAAGTTTAGATCTAAGTCCTCGTGAGGGAGGGGGGTGGAGGGAGGGGGGTGGAGGAAGGGAGTGGGTAGGGACGGAGGAGGGAGGATAAGGTGGGGTTGAGGGGGATGGAGTGCAGGGAGGGGGAGGGGAGGGGAGGAAGGAGGGGGAGGGAGGGAGGAGGGAGGTGGGAGGAGGGAGGATAAGGGGGGTTGAGGGGGATGGAGTGGGGGGAAGGAGAATAGGGGAGGGAGGGAGGAGAGGGTGCTGCATCAAACTTGGTCTAGTATAAAATAAAATCAGACCAAGCAGGAAATACTCAGATCAGGTTGTTTTGCCAGGTATTTTATTGAGCCTTGATTTCTGTAGCACCATACATATACTGTCTATGGATTTAATGACCGTCTGTGAGACTTCATGTCAGATTGCAATTTTCCATTTGTGACTGCAGATAAATTCAAATATTCATTGCACTTTAAATGTAGTTATTTTTATCCGCCAGAAGCTAAACATTTTTTTTGCACTCATACTTCATGTTCATAAGTGATAGGCACAAATTAGGCCATTCGGCCCATCAAATCTACTCCGCCATTCAATCATGACTGATTTATTCACAAAATGCGGGAGTAACTCAGCAGGTCAGGCAGCATCTCGGGAGAGAAGGAATGGGTGACGTTTCGGGTCGAGACCCTTCTTCAGACTGATGTCAGGGGGCGGGACAAAGGAAGGATACAGGTGGAGACAGGAAGATAGAGGGAGATCTGGGAAGGAGGAGGGGAAGGGAGGGACAGAGGAACTATCTAGCCCTCATAACTCCATTCTCCTGCCTTCTCCCCATAACCCCTGACACCCGTACAAATCAAGGTCTTGGACTCCACCAGCATTTATTATCCATTCTGGATTGTCCTTGAGAAGGAAGTGGTGGCACATCTTCACAAAATCTGGATTTTAACCCCTTGATGAGCGAGGCTAGCCCATGCATATTCAAATAAGGATGTGATTTGAGGGAAGCCTGGCAGAGATTTTTTGTTTAACTCTCGGACACAAGAAATGTGTGTTCTGGAGGAGCTGTTGGTTGAGCTCCAGTGAAGGCTCCACTTTCAATGCCTTATCAAGCCAATGCATTTTAGTATAAGAAAATAACTGCAGATGCTGGTACAAATCGAAGGTATTTATTCACAAAATGCTGGAGTAACTCAGCAGGTCAGGCAGCATCTCAGGAGAGAAGGAATGGGCGACGTTTTGGGTCGAGACCCTTCTTCAGACTGATGTCAGGGGGGCGGGACAAAGGAAGGATATAGGTGGAGACAGGAAGATAGAGGGAGATCTGGGAAGGAGGAGGGGAAGAGAGGAACGGAGGAACTATCTAAAGTTGGAGAAGTCGATGTTCATACCACTGCGCTGCAAGCTGCCCAGGCGAAATATGAGGTGCTGTTCCTCCAATTTCCGGTGGGCCTCACTATGGCACTGGAGGAGGCCCATGACAGAAAGGTCAGACTGGGAGTTGGAGGGGGAGTTGAAGTGCTCGGCCACCGGGAGCAGGTGTTAAGCGAAGCGATCGCCGAGCCTGCGTTTGGTTTCGCCGATGTAAATAAGTTGAAATCTGGAGCAGCGGATACAATAGATGAGTTTGGAGGAGGTGCAGGTGAACCTCTGTCTCACCTGGAAAGACTGTTTGGGTCCTTGGATGGAGTTGAGGGGGGAGGTAAAGGGACAGGTGTTGCATCTCGTGCGGTTGCAGGGGAAAGTGCCCGGGGTTGGGGTGGTTTGGGTAGGAAGGGACGAGTGGACCAGGGAGTTACGGAGGGAACGGTCTCTGCGGAACGCAGAAAGGGGAGGGGATGGGAAGATATGGCCAGTGGTGGGGTCCCGTTGAAGGTGATGGAAATGTTGGCGGATGATTTGTTGGATACGCTGGCTGGTGGGGTGGAAGGTGAGAACGAGGGGGATTCTGTCCTTGTGACGAGTGGGGGGAGGGGGAGCAAGAGCGGAGCTGCGGGATGTAGAAGAGACATTGCATTTTAATTTGTTCGCATTTAAAAGGGAGAAAAACAAATAGATGTTGAAAGTGAAGATCAAAAAGTAAATTTAGCAATTCAGAGTGGAAGTTTTTGAGGGAGATCAAAGACATTGCCTTGGGTTTTCTGGAGGCTGCACAAAATTAGAAGGTTCAGCATGTGACTTGCTCACTACATGATGAAATGATGTCTCTGAAGAAGTGAGAGTTTAATTAGCAACAAGCTGGAGGCTAAATGGATAGCACTTACTTCAAATTACCTTATTTGGAACCTTGAGAGTGAGAGACCTCTGATTTTTAGTCATCAACTATTATATTAAAGAAATATATGCAGCTAATTGTTAATGAGACCCTGGCAGGCATTACTTTTTCTATACATTTTTCATTCCTTCAGGTTTCAAATGATTGTGAAACCTAAATCTTCACAGTATTTAATAAGAAGCAATAGGATACAAGATTCTCTTCCTCTGTGGCAAAATTGTCTTTTACCATTCATAATTCAGCAAATGAATGACAGTTTCAGTTCAATTATATTTAAACCTCTTTTAAACTTGTGTGTATGCAAGTCTCATGTTTGATAACATGCCAAATGTACATTGATCTTGTAACCAGTCTGCTTAGTTTGATCTTCAGTGTCATCCCAATTGCTTTCCTTTCATTCTAATTTGGTTTCGATAATGAAAAAGAAAACACATTGAAGGTATTTATTTCGCAAAATGCTGGAGGAACTCAGCAGGTCAGGCAACATCTTAGGAGAGAAGGAATGGGTGACGTTTCGGGTCGAGACCCTTCTTCAGACTGATCAAACATTGCTGATTTGCTGACTGAAACATTGGTTATAACGTTTCACTTTCTTTGAAACAAAATATTTAGGAATTGGAGAGGCTATTGAGAATTTATGAGCTAAGAGATCAATCAGTAGAAATATTAGCGATATCCAGCTATGGGTAATGTAGTTACATCTCATTTGATAAATTATTATTTAGCAGCAATGCCAATTTCACATAGATATTATTAAGGTGCATCTAGTTTCATTCAGAGTTGGTCATTTGGAGAAAAGATGGCCCCATCAGAAAATTGGAAATATTCCTTTCATTGTTTTTTCAATGTATTCATTTCCTATGATCTGAGCATCACTGGCAAGACCAGCATTAATTGATCATCCCTAGTTATCCTTGAGACGGTGACGAGGAGACACCTTAAACTGCTGCAGTTCTCTGATAGCAACACTTGCTGTGTTTTTGGGGAGTGGGTTAAACCAGAATCTTGATCCAGACACAAGGATGTGGAAGGAAAATTGTAGATGATAGTATTCACGTGCTCCTGCCCTATTGTGTCGGTAGAGGTTGTGACTTTGGGAGATGGTGTTGGAGTAGCCTGGGTGAATAACTGCTGCATATTTTTTAGATCGAATGCCGAGGAGTGGACTGCTATGATCCAGACAATGTAAAGCTGCTTAAATCTTATTGGAGGTGCAAGTGAAGGGTATCCCATCATTTGTTGACGTGTGCATTGTAGATGGTAGAAAAGTTTGGCATTGTCAGGAAGTGACTGCCTGACGTTCAGTGCAAGATTATTCTGGCACCTCTCAACCAGATCATTGATCTCCCTCCTATACTGTGAGTTGTAATTACCTGCTATTTGTCCAACAGCTGTGAATTTGTAGATGGTGTTGGAGCTGGCTACAGAGACATGGGGAGGGAAGGTACAGTAGGAGAATAAGCATACAGACCTGAGTTGCTCTATGCTGATGGTTATAGAGGAAATCTTAGAGTCATAGATTGATACAGTGTGGAAACGGGCCCTTCAGCCCAACTCACCCACACCGGCCAACAATGTCCCAGCTACCCTAGTCCCACTTGCCTGCGCTTGGTCCGTAACTCTCCAAACCTGTCCTATCCATGTACCTGTCCAACTGTTTCTTAAACGATGGGATAGTCCCAGCCTCAACTACCTCCTCTGGCAGCTTGTTCCATACACCCACCACCCTCTGTGTTACCTCTCGGATTCTTATTAAATCTTTTCCCCTTCACCTTGAACCTATGTCCTCTGGTCCTCGATTCCCCTACTCTGGGTGAAAGACTCTGTGCATCCACCCGATCTATTCCTCGTGATTTTGTATACCTTTATAAGATCTCCCCTCATCCTCCTACGCTCCATGGAATAGAGACCCAGCCTACTTAACCTCTCCCTATAGCTCACACCTGACAATATCCTCATAAATCTTTTCTGAACCCTTTCAATCTTGTTGCCAGTTCTTATTGATTGGGGTTTACCAATGAGGAACTCGAGGATCCACCTGCAGGAGCACGAGCAGAGACCCAGTTCCCAGAGACCGATGATAAGTTTGGATGGGATGATGGTGTTGAATGCCAAACTGTCGTAAATGAACAACAGCCTAACATATGTGTTCCTGTTGCCTAAGTGGCCCAGTGGAGAGTGGAGAGCCAGAGAGATTGTATCCGCTGTTGATCTATTGAGGTAGGTGAGTAGAAGAGGGTCCAGATCCTTACTAAGGCTGGTGTTGATATATATCATAACCAACCTTTTGAAGTACTTCATCAAAATGGGCATGAATGCCACTGGTCGATAGTTATTGAGGCATGTTACCTTGCTCTTCTTGAGCATCGGTATTATGGAAGTCCATTTAAAGTGGATCTCATGAATTTGTTTTTTGAAGAAAGTAACCAAGTTCATTAATGAAGACGGCAGTAGAGGTTGGCAAGATGGATTTCAGCAAGACCTTTAAAGTTCCATATGGTCCCACATG
>NC_135953.1:133662724-133715224 GCF_053455715.1 Rhinoraja longicauda | reverse complement strand
ATAAATGTGAGGTTATCCACTTTGGTGGCAAGAACAGGAAAGCAGACTATTACCTGAATAGTGGCCGATTAGGAGAAGGGGAGATGCAACGAGACCTGGGTGTCGTGGTACACCAGTCATTGAAAGTAGGCATGCAGGTGTAGCAGGCAGTGAAGAAAGCGAATGGTATGTTGGCATTCATAGCGAGGGGATTTGAGTATAGGAGCAGGGAGGTTCTGCTGCAGTTGTACAGGGCATTGGTGAGACCACACCTGGAGTATTGCGTACAGTTTTGGTCTCCTAATCTGAGGAAAGACATTCTTGCCATAGAGGGTGTACAGAGAAGGCTCACCAGATTGATTCCTGGGATGGCAGGACTTTCATATGAAGAAAGACTGGATAGACTCGGCTTGTACTCGCTGGAATTTAGAAGATTGAAGGGGGATCTTATAGAAACTTACAAAATTCTTAAGGGGTTGGACAGGCTAGATGCGGGAAGATTGTTCCCGATGTTGGGGAAGTCCAGAACAAGGGGTCACAGTTTAAGGATAAGGGGGAAGTCTTTTAGGACCGAGATGAGAAAGTTTTTTTCCACACAGAGAGTGGTGAATCTGTGGAATTCTCTGCCACAGAAGGTAGTTGAGGCCAGTTCATTGGCTATATTTAAGAGGGAGTTAGATGTGGTCCTTGTGGCTAAAGGGATCTGGGGGTATGGAGAGAAGGCAGGTACGGGATACTGAGTTGGATGATCAGCCATGATCATATTGAATGGCGGTGCAGGCTCGAAGGGCCGAATGGCCTACTCCTTCACCTATTTCCTATGTTTCTATGTTTGACCTGATTCTCTTCTCTTCCAGCTTTCTCCCCCACCCCCTTCTCCCCCACTCCATCACATTCAAGGGTCCCGCCCCGAAGCATCAGATATCCATGTTCTCCAGAGATGCCGACTTGATGGGGGATCTTGGGGGGGGGGGGGTAGCTTATGAGGTCCTTCATCCATTTTTGTCAGGCTTCTATATGACCCCCAACTTGCGTGTTCAAGGTTCTCAATATTCCCTCGTATGTTCCTTCTCTGCTTGGAACAGTCGAGGGCGAGAAATTATGAATTTTGCAGGAAGACAGATTTGAGAAGGATGTTCAGGATCAAGTAATACAAAAAGGCCATTTTTTAGAGCAATCACAAAGTGAAGGTGTTGCCCTTTCTGTCTACAGATAGCTGGAATCCATACTAACATTTGGAGGGCAGCTCAATGGCTCATGGGTATTGGTGGATGAGGAGGACACTAGCAATCACTTCCTCTGTGGGCAGACAGATTAATTTGTTTTGTCTCCTTTCTTGAAGATGATCACAAATATGGCAACTAAAGCCCACTGATAGTCCTCCAAAGTCCTCTCCCCAGACTTGGAAACTGAGATCCGGAAATTGTGTTGCTTCATTCCCCTAAGTTTTAGAACGTCACCAAGAGTACCAGCTACCCACAAAGCCCTGTTGGGTTTTTTTTTCCGTTGGTACATGGCTTTGTCCACATCTTACTGGTATGGCACAGATGTTGGTCCAGATATTTTGCTGTGGAAGGGAGTCAAAGGCACTCATATCAAGGATAGAGTCACAATTAATAAGTTATTTGAATTGTCCATTTCAGTAAGCAGAACTGTCTCTCTATTCTCGACAAGCTTCATTCTTGATACCTAGAGTTCAGAAGGTCACGTGATAGGAGCGCAATTAGGTCATTCGGCCCATCGAGTCCACTCCGCCATTCACTGACGGCTGATCTATTTTTACCTCCAAACCCCATTCTCCATTCATCTCCACTTAACCCTTGACATCTGTACTAATCAAGTTAGCTCGTAGGTATTTGAAATGTGTATGACACAAAATGCTGGAGTAACTCAGCGGGACAGGCAGCATCTCGGGAGAGAAGGAATGGGTGATGTTTCGGGTCGGGACTCTTCTTCAGACTGATGTCAGGGGAGGGGGCGGGACAAAGATAGAATGTAGTCGGAGACTACGACTACATTCTATCTCTGTCCCGCCCACTCCCCTGACATCAGTCTGAAGAAGGGTCTCGACCCGAAACGTCACCCATTCCTTCTCTCCCGAGATGCTGCCTGTCCCGCTGAGTTACTCCAGCATTTTGTGTCTATCTTCATTCAAACTTCACATCTGAACAACCTGCTAATTTTAAGATTATGTCCCTTCATACTGGGTTCTTCATGCCTAACATATTAAATATATTAACCAGCTAAAAAAAACAGTGAGCTCACCACTTAATCATCTAAACATAGCACAAAAAGTAAGGAAATTTGTGTTTGGTAGATTATTTCTTTGTTGTAACAATGCTTCTTGGCAATAAATCTTATACCGTTGGAAAGCCTGTTTATTTCCCTTTTAAATGGTGCCACATTTGTAAGGAACATGCATTTGTGGGATGAGCAGCAGAGCTGAGTATATGGGTTGCGTCCATGAAAAATTTGCCAAATCTTCTCTACCAATGCCAAACAGCTTATTCTGCTGTTGCTATTGACTCTTGTTTTGAGCTTCTGGTACCCCCATCTGTGAGCATGGGCCCTGCTACAGTGGTCAGTAGGTGTCTGCTCCAAGAATCGGCATGCCACGTTTGACTGATCTGGATAGGGCCCGTGCGATAGGGCAACTTCAAGCTGGTGTTCCGCAAAACCAAGTTGCGGCATTATTTGGAGTGAGCCCTAGTACCATCTCCAAAGTGAAGACCAAGTTCCATATAACGGGGGATGTCATAGACAGGCCGCGAAGTGGGCGTCCCAAGAAGACGACACCCGAAGAAGACCGTTTCCTCACCCTGTCAGCACTTAGGAACCGTAGGCTGTCTTCTACAGATTTGCAGTCAAGGTTTGCAGGACGATATGGCCGACGGCTCTCTGCCCAGACAATTCGGAAAAGACTGCACGCAGCCGATCTCCGGTCTCATGGGGCTGCCAGGAGGCCTGCCATGACTGCCTTTCACTATCAGGCCGGTTTGCGCTGGTGTCGGCAACACGTGCACTGGAACCTGAACATATGGAGGAACGTTATGATCAGCGATGAGTCCAGATTCTGCCTACGGCAGTTGGATCATAGGGTCAAAGTGTGGAGAAGACGCGGAGAATGCTATGCTGATTGCTGCACCGATAGAGTAACATCTTTTGGTGGAGGCAGTGTGATGGTGTGGGGCGGCATCTCCCTCACTGGAAAAACGAGGCTTGTCATCATTGGAGGCAATCTCAATGCAGAGAGATATCGAGATGAGATTCTGCAACCAGTGGCAATCCCATATCTCCACAGTCTGGGACCGAACTCTATCCTCCAAGATGACAATGCTCGCCCCCACAGAGCAGGGTTTCTCAGAGACTACCTCCAGAATTTGGGAGTTGAAAGGATGGAATGGCCTGCCAGCAGTCCTGACCTCAACCCCATTGAACACTTGTGGGATCAGCTTGGGCGTGCTGTTCGTGCCAGAGTGACCAACACAACCACGTTGGCTGACTTGCGACAAATGCTGGTTGAAGAATGGGATGCCATCCCACAACAGTGTGTGACCAGGCTGGTGACCAGCATGAGGAGGAGGTGCCAGGCTGTTGTGGCTGTGTATGGTTCTTCCACACGCTACTGAGGCTCCTGTTTATTAAATGAATAAATTGTTAAATTGCCAATATGTCTTGTTTCTTCAGACTTCAATCATCCAATCCACCAAACAACACCGAACAAGAGTCAATGGCAGAATAAGCTGTTTGGCATTGGCAGAGAAGATTTGGCAGATTTTTCATGGGCGCAACTCACATACTCAGCTCTGCTGCTCATCCCACAAATGCATTTTCCTTACAAATGTGGCACCATTTAAAAGGGAAATAAACAGGCTTTCCAACGGTATAAGATTTATTGCCAAGAAGCATTGTTACAACAAAGAAATAATCTACCAAACACAAATTTCCTTACTTTTTGTGCTATGTTTTTTATATTCAAATGTAGAGAGGCCTAGTTTATGCACTCAATGGCCATTATTTAACCTTTTAAACCCAATGTTACTCTGGTGAACTTGTGCTTGATCCACTCAACGGCCAATAAATCATTCCAGTAACTCAGGGTGCTTCAGAAGATGTCTAACCAGACCTTTGTTATTTCACTTCTGCCCTGTTATATCCTGGACCTTTTGTGAAAAAGGGTGACATTGCAGTAGTATTCTTATTTTTCCAATCCTATATCCCTCAGCCTTATGTAAATGCTGTACCTTAGCCCCACACCACAGTTCCCAAATTATCACCAATTAGAAAATCTGTTCAATTCTGATGCAGGGTCATTGACCTGAATCATGAACTCTGTTTCTCTTGCCACCCATGCTGTCTCACCTGCTGAGTAATGCAGCATTTACTATTTTTTTATTTCAGATTTCCAGCATCTACAGTTTTTTGTTTTGCTTTCCAGTCTATCTTTGCAGGGTGCAAAGTAAATGATCCCATATGTTCCCACATCTGCCCGAGGAGGAGGGGGGAGCGCACTCCATTCCCACCTCAACCCCCCTCCATTCCCACCTCAACCCCCCTCCATTCCCACCTCAACCCCCCTCCATTCCCACCTCAACCCCCCTCCATTCCCACCTCAACCCCCCTCCATTCCCACCTCAACCCCCCTCCATTCCCACCTCAACCCCCCTCCATTCCCACCTCAACCCCCCTCCATTCCCACCTCAACCCCCCTCCATTCCCAACTGAACCCCCCATTAAAACTCCCCCAAACCTCTCCTGCATTAACTGAAATTGTGTTTGGGATTTTTCTTCAGAGCCCCACTCACGCACTCCATTCCCCCCTTAATCCCCCAAACCTGTGCTGCATTAACTTAAATTGGTTCCAGGTTTTTTTTTTAAGAGCCCCACTCACCCACTCCATCCACACCCCCTCAACTCCTTATTATCCCCCCACACCCCACCCCCTTATCCTCTTCTCACCCACTCCATCCCCCAGCCCCATTATCCCCCCCTCTCTTCCACCCTCCATTCACCCAATTCATCCCCCCTGAACCCCCTTTGAAACTCCCCCAAACCTCTACTGCATTGGTCTAACATTCAGCCACTCCATCCCCCCGCGTTCCCGGGTGGGGGCAGGGGAGGGGCAAGGGGGGATGGAGTGGAGGAGTAGGGGGAGGAGTAGGGGGAGGAGGGGGGATTGAGGGTGCTAAAATACAAGAGAGGCTTTGGGTCTAGGCCTCATTCAATCATACCCTCTCCCCTTCCCTGCCCCCCCCCCCCCTCTATGAGGAATGGGCCCAACGGGTCGGTCCACTTGGTCTAGTGTAATTTAAAACTGCATTCATATCATATCATATACATACAGCCGGAAACAGGCCTTTTCAGCCCTCCAAGTCCATGCCGCCCAGCGATCCCCGTACATTAACACTATCCTACACACACTAGGGACAATTTTTACATTTACCCAGCCAATTAACCTACATACCTGTACGTCTTTGGAGTGTGGGAGGAAACCGAAGATCTCGGAGAAAACCCACGCAGGTCACGGGGAGAACGTGCATTGAAAAGCTAAAAGCTTCACAAAAGAAATGCTGAGGAACACTGCAATTACATTCTGCCAATTTAATTGCATTGTCCCTTTAATAAAAATAAATGTTGTTTATCCGCAATTTTTCCATTCTATCTCTTACCTAATTCCCTGTGTTCTGGAGGGTGCCTCCACATGGTTTTTTTTTCTTTTTGTTTAACCACATTTGCAGTACAACACCCTGATCTCAATGTCGCATTCTTGCATATTTCAAGAGGAGCTTTGTAGTCATTCGAAGCAACAGCATGAAAGTTGCATTGGAGGTTTTAGAAAACCTTCCCACAGTGACTGATTCACTTTTCGTGTGTATTTTCCAGCACAATCACAATGGAGATAAGACCACTGTGATAAAGTAAACATGCAAAATAATCGTCCTCCCTAACAAGTTTGTATTGGTGGCTTGTTATGCAATGGCAATTTGCAACAGTTAAAACACAAATTCTAAGCTACATCGAAAAACCATGGCATAGATCAAGTCCGCACCAGCAGAAAGTCTGGATAACTGTCCTGAGATAGTTTGCATTGGATTACTTAAAACTTTTCCTATCTTTCGTCAGCTAAATCTATAGGCAATAGACAATAGGTGCAGGAGGAGGCCATTCGGCCCTTCGAGCCAGCACCGCCATTCAATGTGATCATGGCTGATCATTCTCAATCAGTACCCCATTCCTGCCTTCTCCCCATACCCCCTGACTCCGCTATCCTTAAGAGCTCTATCTAGCTCTCTCTTGAATGCATTCAGAGAATTGGCCTCCACTGCCTTCTGAGGCAGAGAATTCCACAGATTCACAACTCTCTGACTGAAAAGGTTTTTCCTCATCTCAGTTCTAAATGGCCTACCCCTTATTCTTAAACTGTGGCCCCTTGTTCCGGACTCCCCCAACATTGGGAACATGTTTCCTGCCTCTAACGTGTCCAACCCCTTAATAATCTTATACGTTTTGATAAGATCTCCTCTCATCCTTCTAAATTCCAGTGTATACAAGCCTAGTCGCTCCAGTCTTTCAACATATGACAGTCCCGTCATTCCAGGAATTAACCTAGTAAACCTACGCTGCACGCCCTCAATAGCAAGAATATCCTTCCTCAAATTTGGAGACCAAAACTGCACACAGTACTCCAGGTGCGGTCTCACTAGGGTCCTGTACAACTGCAGAAGGACCTCTTTGCTCCTATACTCAACTCCTCTTGTTATGAAGGCCAACATTCCATTGGCTTCCTTCAATGCCTGCTGTACCTGCATGCTTCCTTTCAGTACATAACCATATGCATAACCGTAACATTTCCTTATCCCTCGTAAGATTGTCCACCCTCCCCTTAAAGACATCGATACAATTTGCTTCACCCATGCCTATGGCACTGAGTTCCATATCCTCTTGATTCTTTGGGTAAAGTTTGTTCTGAATTCTCTGTTGGATATTTTTGCGATGATCCCATATTGACGGCATCTGCTTGTGCTCTCACCCACTGTCCAGGTTGAAGTGTTTAATATAGTAGACAGGAAAAACAACTTCTTCCTATTAAAGAATCTAGAACAAAGGTGCATAATCTTAAAAATAGAACCATTCCTCTGTGTCCATCGTATCTAAACCTTTCATAATTTTAAAGACCTCCAGTAAATCATCCCTTGTCCTTTTCGCTCAGCCTTTCCCGGTAGGTTTACTTTGGCATTGTTGCCAAAATCCTCATAAATCCCTGCACCCTCTGCAATATCTCACTTTCACAAGTCATGGAGTAGAACGAGGCCATTCGGCCCATCGGGTCTACTCCGCCATCCAATCATGGCTGATCTCTGCCTCCTAATCCCATTTTCCTGCCTTCTCCCCATAACCCCCATTGTAATCATGAATTTGTTTATCTCTGCCTCAAAAATATCCACTGCTTCTTTTTCTTGTGGTGACCAGAACTGAACAGAACAAGTATTCTAGTTTGCTATACCAAGATTCAAAATAGATTAAACGTCATCCACCTAACTCTCAATCTTATTCTTCAAAAAAACACACATGCATGCTTTGCTTCTTTTTAAAAATTAAATCACCCAGCCAACAATGGCACATTGATGAGTGGCAACTCCCAAGCAAATTTGCAATTTGTCAAAAATTCCACAATATTATGCATTTGCCACGATGATGTGGCCTGGGTCTGGAGTGTCAAGCGTGTCCCCGCTCATTCCCTCACACCTTATCGCCCTCTCAAACAGTGCTAGCTCCGTTCTTGTTCACCCTGTACACTGTGGACCTCAGGCACAGCTCTGCAGACTCCTATCTACAGAAGTTCTCTGACGACTCTGCCATCGTCGGCCTCATCACAGGCGACGATGACAGGGCGTACAGAGAACTGATCAAGGAGTTTGTGGACTGGTGCCAGCGGAACCATCTCCGGATCAACGCGAGGAAAACCAGGGAGATGGTGGTAGATTTCAGCAGGCGCAGCCAGGTCCCCCCCGACACCGGTGAACATCCAGGGAATGGACATCGGGAGGGTGGACTCATATAAGTACCTGGGTGTTTACCTCAACAATAAACTGGACTGGACTGAAAATGCCGATGTGCTATACAGAAAGGGCCAGAACACACTTTATCTGCTAAGGAGACTCAGGTCCTTTGGAGTGCAGGGGGCACTCCTAAGGACCTTCTACAACACTGTGGTTGCATCAGCCATTTTCTATAGAGTGGTCTGCTGGAGCAGCAGCATCTCAGCGGCGGAGGGGAAGAGACTTGACAATCTGATCAGGAAGGCCAGCTCTGTCCTGGGTTGCCCCCTCGACTCAGTGCAGGCGGTGGGAGAGAGGAGGATGATGGCAAAGTTAACATCGCTGCTGGACAACGACTCCCACCCCATGCAGGGCACTGTCACTGCACTGAGTAGCTCCTTCAGTGACAGACTCCTTCGCCCCAAGTGCGTGAAGGTGAGATATAGGAGGTCCTTCCTTCCTGCTGCTGTGAGACTGCACAACCAGCACTGCTCCCAGCAGACCAGTCAACAGTAACAGTTAAGGAATACAATTTATCCTTGTCTCTACTTTTATTGATAATGAATGATCTCTTGCTATCCACTTTGCTGCTGCGACACTGTAAATTTCCCCGGTATGGGACGAATAAAGGAATATATTGTTCTCTCTCTCTCACACATATACTGATATTCCATGTTTTGGTTGCCCAGTCTAGAAACATGGGAGAGAGACAACCGTGGTAGCAAGGGACAGAGCATGTGGAGGGATCTATCCACACAGTCCCAGGTTGGCCTCTATCAGAAAAAGGAGAAAATCCATAAGATCATAAATGATAGTAGAATTAGACCATTCGGCCCATCAAGTCTACTCTACCATTCAATCATAGCTGACCATTCCCTCCCTCCAAACCCCATTCTCCTGCCTTCTCTCCATAACCCCTGATACCCGCACTATTGTGCGAGCAACGGACTTCCCACGGGATTTTCATGGAGTTACCAAACCCCACTCACGATTACCCCCTTCCCCCTCCCTCTGGCCCACCCTACACTCGTCATTGCACGAGTTTCACTGTTCGTATCCCCTCGTTATCACCTCCTCCACAGCCAACAATGGACCATTGTGTGCTCTTTGGCCATCGGTGCCGATTCTGATCTATTCTGTACATTTTCATACTTTCATCGTTTCCGTCTCCCCCTGACTCTCAGTCTGCAGAAGGGCCTCGACCCGAAACGTCAACCTATTCCTTTTCGCCAGAGATGCTGCCTGACCCCGCTGAGTTACTCCAGCATTCTGGTGTCTATTTTCCCCACTCACGACGAGATGTTGACAAGCCAGTGGAAAATCAAGTCAAGTCAAGTTTATTTGTCACATACATATACAAGATGTGCAGTGAAATGAAAGTGGCAACGCCTGCGGATTGTGCTAAACTACAAAACAGAATAGAAAAAAAAAAATGACAAAAAAAATAATTAATACAGTAAATTAAATTAGTCCCTGGTGATATGAGAGTTAACAGTCCTGATGGCCTGTGGGAAGAAACTCCGTCTCATCCTCTCCGTTTTCACAGAGTTCAGCCGAACGCACTACTCTCCGCAGAGCCTTCCTGTCCTGAAGGATCCTCAGAGAGACTCTGAATTTCCTCAGTTGTCTGAGGTGGTAAAGGCGCTGCCTTGCCTTACTCACCAGTGCAGCAATGTGTGTTGTCCATGTCAGATCCTCTTTGATGTGGACTCCCAGGTATTTAACCCTCCTCTCTGGGATGGTAAAAGCTAATTGTTGTGGCTGCACTACCCTTGTGTGAGTGGAGTGAGACGGTCCTACTGGGTCCTGGGTGCCAATGTTACTGCCTGCTAACCCATTCCCCAGTCCTTGCTGGCAGCTGGTGGAACGACACCAATTGGTTTCTTAACAGGAATGACAAAAAAATGTCATGAGCAGGAATTAAATATATTTAAGTAAAGTGTAGCAAGTCTCTATTTTGTTTATGTTGTTTATTCTTCGGAAACAAACAAGCCTATAGACTTGGCAAGTTGCGGCTATTCGAATGGTCAACATTACTTTTCTACAATTTTGTCCACAATTCAGCCACAACTTTAAATTAATTGTGCAATTTATTGGAACCCTGGAAATTGGTGTATTTACACTTTGAGATCCCTTTCTTCCTCTACCCCACCTGCACACACATTTCCAAGGAAGAAATAGTCTTGTTATTCTTATCAAAATGGACTGTTCACATTTATCTCGGTGGAAGTTTATTTGCTGACACTTTCCCAATCTAAAAGTTAATCAACATCCTTCCGTAATTTGAGGGTAGACACAAAATGCCGGAGGAAAACAAGGGGGTACAGGCATCGTCTCTGGGGAGAAGGAATGGGTGACATTTCGGGTCGAGGCCCTCCTTCAGACTCATTTAATGCCAGGGTAGTTGTGTTTTGGGGTTTTGGGGAGAATGTAAAACCGGGCCATGTGGGGCTGGGAAACGCCAAGGTTGGAGGCTGTGGAGGGCAGACAGCCAGAAGTGATAAAATCAGAGGTGTCCACCACGCCAGGCACATCCCTTGTAGGCTAGTTTTGGTGCTTCTGTAATTTGTGATATATTCTTCCTCATTGTTGATTTTGCCTCTCACCTGCAAATTCAGAAATTCTGCTTTTGATTGCAAAGCCGAAACTGTTAATGTCATTTTTGAGCAATTGTGATGCTGCCACTCCTGTAAGGCAATCGCTTGGGCAGCTTACAACCCAGCAGTATGAACATTGACTTCTCTAACTTCAGGCAGTCCCCGCTTCCCCTCTCCATCCCCTCCCCCTTCCCAGTTCTCCCACTAGTCCTCCTGCATTCAAGAGAGAGCTAGATAGAGCTGTTAAGGATAGTGGAGTCAGGAGGTATGGGGAGAAGGCAGGAACGGGGTACTGATTGAGAATGATCAGCCATGATCACATTGAATGGTGGTGCTGGCTCGAAGGGCCGAATGGCCTTCTCCTGCACCTATTGTCTATTGTCTCCGACTACATCCTATCTTTGTCCCACCCCATCCCCTGACATCAGTCTGAAGAAGGGTCTGGACCTGAAACGTCACCCATTCCTCTTCTCCAGAGATGCTGCCTGACCCCCTGAGTTACTCCAGCATTTTGCGTCTACCTTGAAAGCATGGTCAGGATCAATAATGACTCAGTGGGCTCCGAAATGTCTTACGTTTGTTTAGGTTGAGAGGGGAAAGGTTTAGCAACCTGAGCGGCAGGTTTTTTCCACACAGTGGCAAATATAACTTAAGTTTATTGGCCAAGTATGTGCATATACAAGGAATGTGCCTTGGTGCTCCGCTCACAAATGACAACACAAACATACAGTTAATATAGAATGTGTATATAGAATGAGTTGCTGAGTTACTCCAGCTTTCGGTGTAAACCAGCATCTGCAGTTCCTTCTTACACAGGTTTAAACCTCTGCTGCTTTTACAGCCACGGTGAATCCGGGAACGTGTGTAGTTGACAAGATATATATAATAGAAGAAAATAACTACAGATGCTGGTGAAAATCGAAGATATTTATTCACAAAATGCTGCAGTAACTCAGCAGGTCAGGCAGCATCTCAGGATAGAAAGAAACGTCGCCCATTCCTTCTCTCCCGAGATGCTGCCTGACCT
The DNA here is from genome assembly GCF_053455715.1 of Rhinoraja longicauda. NCBI lineage: Eukaryota > Metazoa > Chordata > Chondrichthyes > Rajiformes > Arhynchobatidae > Rhinoraja > Rhinoraja longicauda. Next base: position 133,703,582 of record NC_135953.1, on the reverse strand, counting down.
GCTGAGTTACTCCAGCATTTTGTGTAGTTGGCAATGTTCACGTTACCCTTGAACGGGGCTTGATGCATGCATAGATCATTAAACGTAAACACAGAACACGGCTCACTGCCGAAGGAAGTCAGAACCTTTTTTTCCCCCAGGGTGCAAATGTCGAGTACGAGAGAGTACAGCTTTAAGGTAAAAGGAGCAACATATATAGGAGATGAGCTAGGCAACTTTTCTTTATACGCTGAAGGTAGCGGTGGAGGGAGATGCTACTGAGGCACTTTAAGAGGTTTTTAGACAGGCAGATGGACATGGGGGGGGGGGGGGATATGGATCATGCAAAGACGGATGAGATTAGTTAAATTTGGCGTCACAAAATGCTGGAGCAACTCAGCGGGTCAGGCAGCATCTCAGGAGAACACAGAGTGCTGGAGTAACTCAGCGGGTCAGGCAGCATCTCAGGAGAACACAGAGTGCTGGAGTAACTCAGCGGGTCAGGCAGCATCTCAGGAGAACACAGAGTGCTGGAGTAACTCAGCGGGTCAGGCAGCATCTCAGGAGAATCTCAGGAGATTACAAAATGCTGGAGTAACTCAGCGGGTCAGGCAGCATCTCAGGAGAACACAGAGTGCTGGAGTAACTCAGCGGGTCAGGCAGCATCTCAGGAGATTACAAAATGCTGGAGTAACTCAGCGGGTCAGGCAGCATCTCAGGAGAACACAAAATACTGGAGTAACTCAGTGGGTCAGGCAGCATCCCAGGAGAACACAAAATGCTGGAGTAACTCAGCGGGTCAGGCAGCATCTCAGGAGAATCTCAGGAAAACACAAAATGCTGCAGTAACTCAGCGTGTCAGGCAGCATCTCAGCAGATTACATATTGCTGGAGTAACTCAGCGGGTCAGGCAGCATCTCAGGAGATCACAAACCTTGGCGTCATGATCGGCACGGATATTGTGGGCCGATGGGCCTGTGGTGTCCTGTTTTACGTGCGATGCCACGTATGAAGTGAAGGGAAAAAATTTAGTGGAGGGGGGTGGAGGGGGATGAAAATAGCTGATAATTACACTGGGGTTTGATAATACCGTAGATCCTGGACCAGGTGAGTGTCAGCACGGTGGAGGGAAATGAGTGAAATCTTTCCAGTTGCTCTCCCGTGGGAGAGTGGAAGGATCTTATAGAAACTTACAAAATTCTTAAGGGGTTGGACAGGCTAGATGCAGGAAGATTGTTCCCGATGTTGGGGAAGTCCAGAACCAGGGGTCACAGTTTAAGGATAAGGGGGAAGTCTTTTAGGACCGAGATGAGAACGTTTTTTTTTCCACACAGAGAGTGGTGAATCTGTGGAATTCTCTGCCACAGAAGGTAGTTGAGGCCAGTTCATTGGCTATATTTAAGAGGGAGTTGGATGTGGCCCTTGTGGCTAAAGGGATCAGGGGGTATGGAGAGAAGGCAGGTACGGGATACTGAGTTGGATGATCAGCCATGATCATATTGAATGGCGGTGCAGGCTCGAAGGGCCGAATGGCCTACTCCTGCACCTATTTTCTATGTTTCTATGTCTATGATGCGAGGCTGGTAACAGCGCCGCTCGTTTCGCTGGGAGTGAGAGGGTTAAAGAAATGTCATCTCGACGGTGCACCGACTGATTTTTTTCGACGTGGTCAATATAGAGTGAAAGCCCGACTGAACGAGCAACGCAAACAAAAAAACAAACTTGCATCAAGCGGCGTTTTAGAAGGATGAGAGGAGATCTTATCGAAACGTATAAGATTATTAAGGGGTTGGACACGTTAGAGGCAGGAAACATGTTCCCAATGTTGGAGGAGTCCAGAACAAGGGGCCACAGTTTAAGAATAAGGGGTAGGCCATTTAGAACTGAGATGAGGAAAAACTTTTTCAGTCAGAGTTGTGAATCTGTGGAATTCTCTGCCTTAGAAGGCAGTGGAGACCAATTCTCTGAATGCATTCAAGAGAGAGCTGGATAGAGCTCTTAAGGATAGCGGAGTCAGGGGGTATGGGGAGAAGGCAGGAACGGGGTACTGATTGAGAATGATCAGCCATGATCACATTGAATGGCGGTGCTGGCTCGAAGGGCCGAATGGCCTCCTCCTGCGACTATTGTCTATTGTTCACAAGGTATATGAGTAGAATTAGGGCCACTCGGCCCATCGAGTCCATTCAACCGTGGCTGATCTCTGCCTCCTAATCCAATTTTCCTGCCTTCTCCCCCCGTAACCCTTGTCACCCGTTCCAATAAATGATTTGTCCATCTCTGCTTTAAAAACATCCACTGACTTGGCCTCCACAGCCCTCTGTGGCAATGAGCTCCACAGATTAACCACCCTAGTTAATTACTGTTGCAAGCTCTAATTGGGGTTTTTCCCACCACCAAGTCTAAGAAATACACAGACAACAAAATCTGGCTTGTAAATCCAAGTTCATCTGCGTCCTAATCGCTTCTTCGGCGGGAGGAGGCGATCAACATCAATAAGCGCTTCAAGTAGCACACGAGAACTGCAGTAAATAATGATTAAATCCTCCACCGTCCCCGCTTACCATTGACTCAGTGTCTCGACTGTAAAATTACATACTAACCGAAACAGACAACAACAACAAAAAGGAAAACCCAGACAACCCGTCTTATGCTTGTCAAAAATAACCTCGGATATCGACTCAAGGATTAAAATGCGAGAAGCTGAAATCCAATTGTTATATCACTGATCTGGGCGCTGTGTTTATAACAGGGAATCAATCTGGTAAACCCGCCTGCCTATCCAGAACACGCTCCAACCAGCGTGTTCCCACTGAAGCCGAGAACTTTGTTGAACCATATAACGACCACACACAATATTGGTGACAAACTGTAGGAAAATAACTGGTACAAGTCGAAGGTATTTATTTCACAAAATGCTGGAGTAACTCAGCGGGTCAGGTAGCATCTCAGGAGAGAAGGAATGGGCGACGTTTTCGGGTCGAGACCCTTCTTCAGAAGGGGTCACCCATTCCTTCTCTCCTGAGATGCTGCCTGACCCGCTGAGTTACTCCAGCTTCTTGTGATACCTTCGATTGGTGATAAATGTTCTTTTTTTAAAAAGAAAGTCAACAGAGATAAAAAGATCTCTCTCTCTATAAAACAAGGTTTTTTAAAGCGAATTGTTCTGGTCTTTCTGGGGTAGGAAAGAAAAGTCAGCAGAGATAAAATATCTCTCTCTATCTCTGTATCTATCTATCTATATATCTATCTATCTATCTATCTATCTATCTATCTATCTATCTATCTATCTATCTATCTATCTATCTATCTATCTATCTATCTATCTATCTATCTATCTATCTATCTATAAAACAAGATTTTTAAAAGCGAATTGTTCTGGTCTCTCTGGGGTAGGAAAGAAAAGTCAGCAGAGATAAAAGATCTCTCTCTCTCTATCTATCTCTCTCTCTCTATCTCTCTCTATATATATATATCTCTCTCTCTCTATCTCTCTCTCTCTCTCTCTCTATAAAACAAGATTTTTAAAAGCGAATTGTTCTGGTCTCTGGGGGAGGAAAGAAAAGTACAGTAGAGATAAAAGATCTATCTATCTTTCTCTCTCTATCTATCTCTCTCTCTATCTCTCTCTATCTCTCTCTCTATATATATATCTCTCTCTATCTCTCTCTCTCTCTCTATAAAACAAGGTTTTTTTAAAGCGAATTGTTCTGGTCTCTCTGGGGGAGGAAAGAAAAGTACAGTCTTACTGAAGGCGTCTTTTATTGCCGTCCTTTCAATATTTACCTCTCAGGCGTCCTCCCGACATTCAGAACAGTCACGCTGAGCGACCCGAGCAAGAAACAGCCCGCAAAACATCACCGGGTGTCCCAAAACCGCAGGTTGCAACGGACCGAAAAGGTTCAGCTCCCAGGTTCGCACGAAAACCCCCCAAAAAAACGCTCATTCCCACCAGTATTGGGTGCTGATAAAGTCAAGGTTGAACGACCGCTCCAGCTTTCGACAGGCGTTCGGAACCGCCGATGTAAAACGACTCTTGCCACTAACCATCTCGCTCTAATGTTAAACGCCTGCTGTGGTGGACCGAGAGACATGAACAAGACCTAGTCAGTGCTCCCGCACCCCCCTACACCCACCCACCCAACCAACCAAACACATACCTTGGACACAGGAGAGGGGAGGAGACCGTCCAGCGGGGTTGAGCTGAGCTGAGCTGAGCAGAGCTGCTATGTGAAGAGTTGTTACATGCCCATTCCAGTGAGCACAGTGCTGGTGAGATTACACCGTCCACAATGAGATTACTTTGCTGTTCAGCAAGGTTCGTACTGACGTCACCCCATCCATCCTCCAAATTATCCTGCAAACTGACGGTTAAACACCCTGGGAAAAAAAAAAAAAAAAGATTCTGCCTTTGCAACTTTCCAGCCAGGGCACTTTCTTTCATCCACGCTGCCTGCTCTGTCTGCCTCGCCGAGTGCCATTGATTTCTTCCACTTGCAGTTTCAGCGAGGCGCTGCGGTTGCTAATCCCAGAGTGTGTTTCCAGGGATCGCTGCCTGGCCCTCTCTCTCCTGCTGTTGCCAGATCGATTTTCTGACATTCGACGACCCCTAGTGAGCGCAAAAGGTTGACAGCAATCTCCATGGACAATAGACAATAGGTGCAGGAGGAGGCCATTCGGCCCTTCGAGCCAGCACCGCCATTCAATGTGATCATGGCTGATCATTCTCAATCAGTACCCCGTTCCTGCCTTCTCCCCATACCCCCTGACTCCGCTATCCTTAAGAGCTCTATCTAGCTCTCTCTTGAATGCATTCAGAGAATTGGCCTCCACTGCCTTCTGAGGCAGTGAATTCCACAGATTCACAACTCTCTGACTGAAAAAGTTTTTCCTCATCTCAGTTCTAAATGGCCTACCCCTTATTCTTAAACTGTGGCCCCTTGTTCTGGACTCCCCCAACATTGGGAACATGTTTCCTGCCTCTAACGTGTCCAACCCCTTAATAATCTTATACGTTTTGATAAGATTTCCTCTCATCCTTCTAAATTCCAGTGTATGCAAGCCTAGTCGCTCCAGTCTTTCAACATATGACAGTCCCGCCATACCGGGAATTAACCTAGTAAACCTACGCTGCACGCCCTCAATAGCAAGCGTAGGTTTGTACGTTCTCCCCGTGACCTGCGTGGGTTTTCTCCGAGATCTTCGGTTTCCTCCCACACTCCAAAGACGTACAGGTATGTAGGTTAATTGACTGGGTAAATGTAAAAATTGTCCCTAATGTGTAGGATAGTGTTAATGTGAGGAGATCGCTGGGCAGCGCGGACTCAGTGGGCCGAAGGGCCTGTTTCCGCGCTGTATCTCTAAATCTAAAAAAAATCTAAGAATATCTTTCCTCAAATTTGGAGACCAAAACTGCACACAGTACTCCAGGTGCGGTCTCACTAGGGCCCTGTACAACTGCAGAAGGACCTCTTTGCTCCTATACTCAACACCTCTTGTTATGAAGGCCAACATTCCATTGGCTTTCTTCACTGCCTGCTGTACCTGCATGCTTCCTTCTAAACTCCAGTGAATACAAGCTAAACTCCAGTGAATACAAGCTAAACTCCAGTGAATACAAGCTAAACTCCAGTGAATACAATTGAAAATGTTTTCCAGGAACTTAAGCCTAACTACTCGTTTGCAAATAATTGAACTAAATACAAGATCTCAGTTTAATATCTTGTACAGAGGACATTGCACTGAAGAGCAGCCTGGAACATGGGCCCTAGCCAAGCAGAAGTTTGGCTCTGCCAATTTTTTAACTCAAGTAAAAATGCTAGGATGGCACTTAAGGATAATTTTACAATGCTGCATCATTGATAAGTACATACTGTAGATAGGAAATTCCAGTGATTTTTCTGACCACGTGGTTGGAAAATTCCATGACCAGCAATGGAACTTCCAGCAGGTGTTGAGTCTGACTCAGTCAAAAAAATAAATGATCCTCTTTGAGAAAGGAAGAAAAAAGCTAAGAGTGATCATCAAAGGGTGGCATGGTGGTGCAGAGGTAGAGTTGCTGCCTTACAGCGCCAGAGATCCGGGTTCGATCCAGACCGCGGGTCCTGTCTGTGCGGAGTTTGTACGTTCTCCCCATGACCTGCGTGGGTTTTCTCCAGATGCTTAAGTTTCCTCCCACACTCCAAAGACGTGCAGGTTTGTAGGTTAATTGTCTTGGTATAAATGTAAAATTGTCCCTAGTGTGTGTCGGATAGTGTGCGGGGATTGCTGGTCGGTGCGGACTCGTTGGGCTGAAGGGCCGGTTTCCGCGCTGTCTCTCTCTAAACTAAATTAAAGGTTAAACGTGTCGGATAATCTCTCTTTTACTCCCCTTCATGCTGTCTTGTCAAGGCCACCAGCATGATCGATTACCAGTCTCACTCTGGTCATTCCCTCACCTCCTCTCTCCAATCAGGGAAGAGGTGCAGAAGTTTGAAAATGTATAACTGCAGATTCAGGGACAGTTTCTTCCCAGCTGTTATCAGGCGACTGAACCGTCCTCTCACCAGCTTCCAGCCACCAGTGACCTTCCATTTACCTGAGAGGAGACCTTTAAACTTATCATTAATTGAACCTCATCAGACACTAAACTATATACCCTTTATCCTGTATCTGCACACTGTGGACGGCTTGATTGTAGTCACGTCCCGTCTTTTTGTTGACTGGATAGTACGCCAGAACCTTGGTACATATCATATCATATCATCTATCATATATATACAGCCGGAAACAGGCCTTTTCGGCCCACCAAGTCCGTGCCGCCCAGCGATCCCCGCACATTAACACTATCCTACACCCACTAGGGACAATTTTTTCATTTACCCAGCCAATTAACCTACATACCTGTACTTCTTTGGAGTATGGGAGGAAACCGAAGATCTCGGAGAAAACCCACGCAGGTCACGGGGAGAACGTACAAACTCCTTACAGTGCAGCACCCGTAGTCAGGATCGAACCTGAGTCTCCGGCGCTGCATTCGCTGTAAAGCAGCAACTCTACCGCTGCGCTACCGTGCCGCCCATGTGGCAATGATAAATGAGTCTGCAATTATCAACATCAAAGTAATTTTTTTAACTTTCTGATTACATGCTGTGTAGTTAAGTGGGAAATACACAACCTATATATATTCCTGCACAAGCTCTCCAATGCTGGAACACTGCAGATTCAAGTGCATCCCAATTACTTACTCACTGCATCATATTCAACTTACACAATTCATATTTAATTTTCACATACGTTTTTTTGTATTACCCACCTTGCCACGAAATGGGCATCTCACACCAGGATCTGGTCAATGACCTAATGAATATCATTCATATGAATCAATCGTGGTTTGCTAGTCATCGAGTGATACAGTGTGGAAACAGGCCCTTCAGCCCAACTTTCCCACACCACCAAACATGTCCCAGCTACACTAGTCCCACCTGCCCGCATTTGGTCCATATCCCTCCAAACCTGTCCAATCCATCTATCTGTTTCTTAAATATTAGGATAGTCCCAGCCTCAACTACCTCCTCTGGCAGCATGTTCCATACAGCCACCACCCTTCGTGTGAAAAAGTTACCCCTCAGATTCCTATGACATCTTTTCCCCTTCACCATAAACCTATGTTCTCTGGTCCTCGATTCACCTACTCTGGGCAAGATACTCTGTGCATCTACCCGATCTATTCCTCTCTTGATTTTATACACCTCTATAAGATCATCCCTCATCCTCCTGCGCTCCAAGAAATAGAGTCCCAGCCTACTCAACCTCTCCCTATAGCTCAGACCCTCTAGTCCTGGCAACAGGACTTGGCTGTGGGTGGATTGCAAGTTATACCCAATCATAATCATAATATAATCATACTTTATTAGCCGACATACGAGGAATTTCATTTGCCGTACAGTCATACCAATAAAAAGCAACAGGGCACACAAAATACATTTTAACATGAACATCCACCACAATGACTCCTCCACATTCCTCACCGTGATGGAAGGCGAAAAAAAGTTCAATCCCTTTCCTTCTTCGTCCTCGAGTGGTCGAGGGTCTTGAACCTTCCGTTAATGGGACGATCGTGACGCCCATAGCCGGCGGTCGGGCCTTCCTCATCGGGGAGATCAAGCTCCCGCGTCGGGGGGGGATCTCAGCTCCCCCACGCTGGCCGATCTACCCAGGGTCGGGGCTAGTCGAACCTTGTGCGGCTTTGGAGCTTCCCGACATCAGTCTCAACCCGAGACTGCGAGCTTCTCGATAGGTCCACAGGCCGTGGTTGGAGCGTCGATCCCAGGCAAGGGAACGTACGCTCCCATGGTAAGTCCACTTCCCCCATGGTGGGGCTCAAAGTCAGTCCCAGGCAAGACCTCCAGCTCCACGATGTTAGGCCGCAGAGCAACCGGAGATACGATCCGGAAAACAATCGCATCTCCGGCAAGGTAAGAGATTGAAAAAAGGTTTCCCCCCCACCCCCCACATAAATCAAACCAGAGAACATTAACACAAACTTTTTAAACACACTAAAACTAACAAAAAAGACGAAAAGACGGACAGACTGTAGGCGAGGCTGCCATCGCTGACGGCGCCACCTGGTGGTATCCTACTCTCATGATATTAAAAGACATTCATGCAACATGAATGAGTATGCAGTGATTAGAAAAGTCTGTACCAGTTAGATTTTAGGATACCTTCCTGGTGTGATGATACTTCAATACAATGGTCGCACGGGTGGGGCAGCAGTAAAGTTACCTTACAGCGCCGGAGACCCGAGTTCGATCCCGACTATGGGTGCTGTCTGTATGGAGTATATACAATCTCCCCATGACCGTGTTGGTTTTCTCCTAGATCTTTAGTTTCCTCCCACACTCTAAAGATGTGCAGGTTTGTAGGTTGATTGGCTTATGAGTAAATTGTCTTATTCACAAAATGCTGGAGTAACTCAGCAGGTCAGGCAGCATCTCGGGAGAGAAGGAATGGGTGACGTTTCAGGTCGAGACCCTTCTTCAGACTGATATCGGGGGTGGGACAAAGGAAGGATATAGGTGGAGACAGGAAGATAGAGGGAGATCTGGGAAGGAGGAGGGGAAGGGAGGGACATAGGAGCTATCTGAAGTTGGAGAAGTCGACGTTCATACCACCGGGCCGCAAACTGCCCAGGCGAAATATGAGGTGCTGCTCCTCCAATTTCCGGCAGGCCCCACTATGGCACTGGAGGAGGCCCATGACAGAGAGGTCAGACTGGGAATGGGAGGGGGAGTTAAAGTGCTGGGCCACCGGGAGATCAGTTGCGTTAACGTCCCTACCGTGTGTTGGATAGTGTTAATGTGCGGGGATCGTTGGTCAGTATGAACTCGGTGGGCCGAAGGGCCTGTTTCCGCGCTGTATCTCTAAACTAAACTAAACAAGCACACAGAATGATATCACTTGCCAACAAATGATTTTTTTTTCGTTCCCAAATATTGGGCAGCTAACAAGTGCCTTTACAGTTAACCTTTCTGCAAGGGCTTGCATGAACATTGGGCTGGTAATGAGAAACCTCCTGCAATGTAATGCCCCTGCAAGAACTGATAACCAGAGTTATGAAGCGATGTACAATTGATGGAGACCTGCAAAGAAATTTCAGGGAAGTTGTTAGGATAAAAACAAGCGCTCGGTTTGAAAAGAAGCTCAACAACCAGCAAGGGAATAACGATAAATTTACGAAGCAAAGCATAATAAGATGAGAGAATATCATTGGCAAAGAAAATAAATAATAAGTAAATGAATAATTGGTCTGAATTATTAGAAGATATAACAATTAAGACATTTACGTGAAGGGCAGGGTTATAGGCATCGTACTTCTCATGGCAGAATGAAAATATATATTTCTTCAGAAAACGGGGCTTCCCCTCTCCCATTATAGATGAGGATCTCACTAGGGCCTCTTCTATATCCCGCAGCTCCGCTCTTGCTCCCCCTCCCCCCATTCGTAACAAGGACAGAATCCCCCTTGTTCTCACCTTCCACCTCATCAGCCAGCGTATCCAACAAATCATCCTCCAACATTTCCGTCACCTCCAACTGGACCCCACCACTGGCCACATCTTCCCATCCCCTCCCCTTTCTGCGTTCTGCAGGGACCGTTCCCTCCTAGTAACTCCCTGGACCACTCGTCCCTTCTTACCCAAACCACCCCATCCCCCGGCACTTTCACCTGCCACCGCAGGAGATGCAACACCTGTCCCTTTACCTCCCCCCTCAACTCCATCCAAGGACCTAAACAGTCTTTCCAGGTGAGGCAGAGGTTCACCTGCACCTCCTCCAACCTCATCTATTGTATCCGCTGCTCTAGATGTCAACTTATTTACATCGTCGAAACCAAGCGCAGGCTCGGCGATCGTTTCGCTCAACACCTTCGCTCAGTCCGCCTTAACCAACCTGATCTCCCGGTGGCTGAGCACTTCAACTTCCTCTCCCACACCCAGTCTGACCTTTCTGTCATGGGCCTCCTCCAGTGCCATAGTGAGGCCCACCGGAAATTGGAGGAACAGCACCTCATATTTCGCTTGGGCATCTTGCAGCCCAGTGGTATGAACATTGACTTCTCCAACTTTAGATAGTTCCTCTGTCCGTCTCTTCCCCTCCCCCTTCCCAGTTCTCCCTCTATCTTCCTGTCTCCACCTATATCCTTCCTTTGTCCCGCCCACCTGACATCAGTCTGAAGAAGGGTCTTGATCCGAAACGTCACCCATTCCTTCTCTCCTGAGATGCTGCCTGACCTGCTGAGTTACTCCAGCATTTTGTGAAATAAATACCTTCGATATATATTTCAGGAAGAGATTTGAGTGTTGAATTAGAAGGCCTTATTCCACTCCAACACTTAAACACAGCGTTGTCATAAATAGGAAGATGCTATTGCGAGATAAGTGAGGGAATTTAAACATTAAGGAACTCACTTTATATGAGTGCACGCAACTGATTTGTTAATATAACAAATAATATATTTGTTAATGTTTGTTAATATATTTCACTTGGGCAGCTTACAACCCAGTGGTATGACTATTGATTTCTCTAACTTCAAGTATCCCCTGCATTCCCTCTCTCTCCATCCCTCCTCTACCCAAGTCGCACCAGCTTCTCGTTCTCACCTAGCAAGTAGCTAACAATGGCCTGTTTCCTTTAACATCATTACTTTTCGTTGCATATCTTTCATTCATTTGTTCTATATCTCTCTACATTCCCGTCTATATCTCTCGTTTCCCTTTCCACTGACTCTCAGTCTGAAGAAGGGTCTCGACTCGAAACGTCACCCATTCCTTCTCTCCAGAGATGCTGCCTGCCCCACTGAGTTACTCCAGCATTTTGCATCGATCTTCTTGTTAATATAACAACTTTGTGAGGGATTTATTTGCCGAGAGTGAATAAATAAAATCTTATTATCATATGAATATCACATTTTCAGTGATTTTTTTAGGATGCATCATACAAGCAATTTAAAGTATTTCTAAATGAATGGGTACAAATAATTTCATTGCCTAAATGTGCTGAGTAATCCTTGAAACACTTAAGGTCAGTGTTAATACTCTGCCACCACCTCAGCTGATTTTAGCTAATTCAACACAGAACACGGATTAAATCTAAAACCTTGTTACTCTGTATAATTCAGTTACAAACAGTCCCTTTGGCTGCATGTTCATCACATTTCATTTTTGTTTACCTTTTTAGCATTTTAATTGTTGAATATAATAACTGGCTTCACTGTGCTTTGCAGTTGTTGCACAGCCAACATTTATTATATGCCATTTTGATCTTTTCTTTTAGTGATAGCACGCGGAAACAGGCCCTTCGGCCCACCGAGTCTGCATCGACCAGCGATCCCCGCACATTAACACTATCCCACACACACACACTACGGACAATTTACACTTATACCAGGCCAATTAACTTACAAACCGGTACGTCTTTGGAGTGTGGGAGGAAACCGAAGATCTGGTTCAGAAGATCTGGTTCAGAAGAAGTGGTCAGGATGGGGGAACACACATCTAGCTCCCTCACCCTGAACATAGGATCCCCCCAGGGTTGCGTCCTTAGCCCCCTACTGTACTCCCTGTACACACATGACTGTGGGGCCAGATTCAGCTCAAACTCCATCATCAAGTTTGCTGATGACACTGTGGTGGTGGGCCGGATCTCCAACAACGATGAGAGGGCCTACCGGGAGGAGGTGGCTGATCTGGCACTCTGGTGTCAGGACAATAGCCTCCTCTTGAATGTCACTAAAACGAAGGAGCTGATTGTGGACTTTAGAAGGGCTAAACATCCAAGGACGTACACGCCACTGGAGGTAAATGGGGTTACTGTGGATAGGGTGAGCAGTTTTAAATACTTGGGAGTCCGCATCACAGAGGATCTGACATGGGCAACGCACATTGCCGCACTGGTGGGTAAGGCAAAGCAGCGCCTTTACCACCTTAGACAGCTGAGGAAATTCAGAGTGTCTCTGAGGATCCTTCATTGCTTCTACTCTGGGGCTGTAGAGAGCATCCTGTCCGGCAACATTACAGTCTGGTTTGGGAACAGCTCTGCCCAGGACAGGAAGGCCCTGCAGAGAGTAGTGCGTTCGGCAGAACACACCATGGGAACTACACTCGTCCCCCTGCAGGACCATACATCAGGAAGTGCAGATCCAGAGCAAGCAAGATCATGAGGGACCCCTGCCACCCCAGTAACGGACTGTTCCAGATGCTACGATCAGGCAAACGTCTCCGCTGTCACGCTGTGAAAACGGAGAGGATGAGACGGAGTTTCTTCCCACAGGCCATCAGGACTGTCAACTTTTATAACTCCAGAGACTAAATTTTTGTCGACACTAATAGTAACTTATTAACTTTATTTATATGCTGTAACTGTAATTCTTTTTTGTGCACAATCCGCAGGCATTGCCACTTTCATTTCACTGCACATCGTGTATGTGTATGTGACAAATAAACTTGACTTGATCTCGGAGAAAACACACGGAGGTCACGGGGAGAACGTACAAACACCGTACCGATAGCACCGGTAGACGGGCCGAACCCGGGTCTCCAGTACTGCAAGTACTGTTAGGGAAAGTAGCTCTACCACTGCACCACCGTTGAAGGTATGTTACGGCTTTGTGCGTTGTCTGATAAATGTTTGGGAGACTACCAGCAAACCTGAGCCACAATTTCCGCTGTCTGAGTACTTTTGTCTACAGTCAACTGGAACCAAAGCACAAACCAGCATGAGTGAATGATGAAGATAGACACAAAATGCAGGAGTAAATCAGTGGGGCAGGCAGCATCTCTGGATAGAAGGAATTGGTTAATAATTTGGGTCGAGACTCTTCTTGATACTCGTATGATGAAGGACGTTTACACATTAAAGAATGCTGTTGCTGCAGTAAATCTACCGAAAGAAGCTTTGGAGTTGCACTGAAATGTTAACACAAACCTGACAGATAGGATATATAAGTAGAAAGCAGGCTTTTACAAATTCCATTACACATGTCATAATAAGAAGTTAATGGAGTCTAGGAAAGAATTTCCAGGAGCTGATTTAGACAGTCTTCATACTCCTCCATCATGTTACATTGGAAGGCAACACCATTATAGTTCTGGAGACCACACTGACTGCCTCATTTCTATTTGTATAAGGAATGATCACCTTCCATGCCAAGAAATGATCCAGCTTTCATCTGAACGTGCGGAGAGAGTCAACACTTTCTGTTGAAATTATCAATCCAGTACGTGATTAGTTGGGAATCTGCTTGAACATCACCCAAAGCATCTTTCAATGGCTGATGTGTTCATATGAGCTAGAGTCATACAGTGATACAGCGTGGAAACAAGCCCTTCGGCCCAACTTGCCCACCCGGCCAATATGTTCCATCTAGACTAGTCCCACCTGCCAGCATTTGCTCCATTTCCCTCCAAACCTGTCCTATCCATGTACCTGTCTAACCGTTTATTACATGTTAGGATAGTCCCTGCCTCAACTACCTCCTCTGGCAGCTTGTTCCATACACCCACCACCCTTTGTGTGAAAAAATTACCCTTCAGATTCCTATGGAATCTTTTCCCCTTCACCTTAAACCTATGTCCTCTGGTCCTCGATTCCCCTACTCAGGGCAAGAGACTCTGTGCATCTCCCGGATCTATTCCTCTCATGATCTTATACACCTCTATAAAATCACCCCTCATCCTACTGCGGTCCAAGGAATAGAGTCCCAGCCTACTCAACCTCTCACTATAGCTCAGACCCTTAAGTCCTGGCAACATCGTCGTAACATTTCTCTGTACCTATTCCAGCTATTTTATGTCAACATAACCATCTTAAATCTCTAGATTTCCCCACACAGAATTTTTTATAAAAGCTCAGCTGAAAAAATCATATAAAACTCAATGTAGATTATTTGTAGAGAGTGGGTTGTTGCTTCATTCTCAGTTTTTTGTTGAAGGACTAGTTTTTGATGTCATGGTGATCACAGGTCCACTGGCTCCACTCATTCATGTCAACCACAATCCCCCATCTCAGGTAGTGCCATTTACATGCGATTGACCCATATCCCCCTCCACCCACACATGTACCTGTCGAAGGTAGACCCAAAATGCTGGAGTAACTCAGTGGGTCAGGCAGCATCTCGGGAGAGAAGGAATGGGTGACGTTTCGGGTCAAGACCCTTCTTCAGACAGTCAAAGTTTCTTTGAAACGCTGTTACAGTAACAGCCTCAACTACCTCCTCTGACAGTTTGTTTTGTTCCATATATCTGCCACCTTTCAACTGAAAAAGTTACCACATAGGTTCCTGTTAAATCTTGCCCCTCTCACCTTAAACCTATGAGTTTGTCAGTCTGTCTGAAGAAGTCTGAAGAAGGGTCTCGACCCGAAATGTCACCCATTCCTTCTCTCCTGAGATGCTGCCTGACCTGCTGAGTTACTCCAGCACTTTGTGAATAAATACCTTCGATTTGTATCAGCATCTGCAGTTATTTTCTTATTAAACCTATGTCCTCTGATTCTTGATTTCCCTACTTTGGGTAAATGACGGTGTGCATTCAATCTATCTATTCCCCTCTGGATTATATACACCCCAAAAAGATTGCCCCTCAGCCTCTTGTGCTCCGAGGAATAAAGTCCTAGCTTGCTGAACTTCTTCGTATAACCTGTCCAATCTCTCCATCTCGTGTAGGGCCCCAAGTCCTTCCAACATCTTTGCAAAACGTCTCTGCACTCTTTCCAGCTTAATGACGCCTTTGTGCAACAAGGTGACCAAAACTAAACACAGTACTGCAAATATGGCCGTGCCGACAACTTGTACAACTGTAGCGTGAAACTTCCAACAGTACTTCCCTCAGGGAGCTCCACACTGTAATTTTCTGACCATTCAGCTTGGATATCGGGTGCAACAAGATTGGAATTTCTGAAATATATTCCATGCAAACCAAGATTAGATTTTCCAGTCTCAAGAGAAGTTGATTACTTCTCCAAGGATTTCTCCACAGAAGGTTGTGGAGGCTAAGTCAATTGATTTATTTCAGGCAGAAATAGATAGATTCTTAGACACAAAATAAGATAACTTGTTCGTCATCTTCGGGATCGACCCAAAACGTCACCCATTCCTTCTCTCCAGAGATGCTGCCTGTCCCGCTGAGTTACTCCAGCTTTTTGTGTCTATCTTCAGTTTAAACCAGCATCTGCAGTCCTACGTACATAGATTCTTGATTAGTACGGGTGTCAGGGGTTATGGGGAGAATGCGAATGGGGTTAGGAGGGATGGACAGATTAGCCATGATTGAATGGCAGAGTAGACTTGATGGGCCAAATGGCCTAATTTTCCTCTCCTCACATGACCTTATGACCATGGATGGCACAGCATTGGTTAAGGGCTATCCATATTCTTGAGTGGCAAGGTAAACAGTAAATGCTGGAGTAACTCAGCGGGTCAGGCAGCATCTCGGGAGAGAAGGAATGGGTAATGTTTCGGGTCGAGACCCTTCTTCAGACTGATATCAGGGGAGGGGGCGGGACAAAGATAGGATGTAGTCGGAGACAGGAAGACTAGTGGGAGTCTGAAGAAGGGTCTCGATCCGAAACGTCACCCATTCCTTCTCTCCCGAGATGCTGCCTGACCTGCTGAGTTACTCCAGCATTTTGTGAATAAATACCTTCGATTTGTACCAGCATCTGCAGTTATCTTCTTAGACTAGTGGGAGAACTGGGAAGGGGGAGGGGATAGGGAGGGGAAGCAGGGACCACCTGAAGTTAGGGAAGTCTCGAGTCGAGTGGCATTTCAGATCATTGACCTTTTGTTAGAAATGGCTACCATTAGAGAAATTGGTTTTGAACAATTCCAGAGGCCAAGGAAGAGGCGAAAGGAAGAAAGAACAAAAGTGAAGATCTATGATGTAGTGAAAGAGAGATGTGATTCAAAAACCAATGGATGATGGCACAATGAGAAGGGAGTGGTAAATGTGACAGTAAAGAGCCAACCAGCTGGATGCTGAGGAGGTGTGAATAGGAGGAGCAGAATTATTATTCACACCTCCGTTCAAAACAGGTGGGAGAAGAATTCATGATCACACCTTGTTGAATTTAACTTTGCATCCAGATGGCTCTGTAAAGTACCTAATTAGTAGATGATGTGTTATTTCTCAAGTTTCCGCTGTGTGCAGAGAGCTCAGAATTCGATGACTGGAGAATTAAAATGTTAAGTGACCAAATGTTAAATCAGGATTACAGCTGCAGATTAAACCTAGGTGTTTCGCAAAATAGTCACCCAATTTAACTTTGAATTCCCCACTGTGGAGGAGATTACCCTGCTTCCAGGGAATGCATTTTCCAAATTAAAAGTGCAAATGACTATTTGCTTGGCAGCAGGATTCCTGGAGTGCAAAGCATTTAATGGGAAGTTATCTCAGTAAAATACTTTGTTATCTTACCTGTTTGGGAGCATTAGTCACTAATGCACAGTTCTCCCCTCCCACTCTCTCCCCCAACCCCCCCCCCCTCCCTCCCCCTTGCCTGAATTTGAATTATCTAGTTCATGGAATGAAAAAAAATGGCAAATGCAATATAACAATGTATAATATGCACCCATTTCAAAAATTTCACAGAGCATTCAGTTGTAACTGAGTAAACTGCAGCACGTTTATTTAATAAAATCTGGGCGGCTCGGTGGCGCAGCAAAAAATGCCTTTCAAAAATTGCCGGAGTACCAACCTCAATTAAGCCTCCAACCTGAGAAAGAGACAGTGCCCTTGCCTAGTGCCCTGATGAATTTGTACACCTCTATAAGGTCATCCCTCAGTCTCCTCCATTCACAGCCTATCCACCTCTCTTTCAAATTTTTGAGGTCCTGGTAACATCCTAGTGAATCCTTTCAGCACCCTTTCCAGCTTAATGACATCCTCCCTAATGCAAGCAGACCAGAAGGGTGCACAGCTCTCCAAATGTGGTCACACCAACGTCTTGAATAGCTGTAGCATGACCTCCAACTACTGTACTCAAAACCTTTATCAATGAAGGCACCTTTTGCCAAGTGCCTTCTTCATCACCCCATTGTGTGTTGGTGGCGTGTGCCACAGGGTGTTGCATGTGTCTGGTGCCTTGGTATAAATCTAGATGCTGCTGGCTAGTAAATTTTGTGAAAGAAGGGAGCCGGGTGCATAATCCTCCCCCCTGCCAGTACATCACCTCTGCATCGTCAAGACTCTCGCAGTGCCTCCTGGTGGCAACACATGGTAACTGGGGTCACCTTCAGTTCCAGGCTAAACTGCGCGGGGATCTCGGAGGAACTCTGGCCCCCAGGGATGTGACGCGCAGGCCCACCGGCGTGTGGATACGTCCGGATGCTCATCAACCAGGTCCCAACTATGGGTTAATTAGCACCCCGCTGCCTTGTGGGTCAGGCTCAGGAAGGCCAAAGGCACTGGAGCTGGAATCCCTAGAGACGGTCGGCTGATCCCTCGTGCGTCCGCCTTCCGGCAACTCCTGCAACCGAGTAGGCCCCAGACGTAGCAGCCACGCCGTTCCTCTGGAATCAGCCTGTCAGGTGGAGAGGGGAATGTAGGTGCTGGGCAAGTTTGTATTCCCATTCACCTGCCCAGGCTCAGCGGCCAAATCAAACGGAGAGGACACTTCATCCTTGCTGGGCACAGTGAGATGTAACCACCAATGACAAATCCCCCCTCTCCAAGCAGGACAACGCCAAGCCACGCCATCACCTCTCGCTGAGGGATGGATGCCAGTACAGTCTTCACCACCCTGCCTACATTGTCACCACTTTCAAGGGACTATGTACCTGTACTTCTCAGTCTCTCTGCTCTAAAACACTCCCCGGACCCCCACCATTTACTGTTTAAACCTGGTTTGGCTCAGCAAAATGTACCACCTCACACTTGCTGGAGTTAAATTCCATCTGCCATTCCTTGGTCCACTTCCCGAGTTGATACCAGATCCTTTTGTGTTCCTCACTGTGCACTGCCATGCCAATTTTGACGTCATTGGAAACTTTACTAACTGCATTAATTATAGATATGTGCCCCACACCTCTGATGATAAGCCTCCAGTCAAAAAAAAAACTCCTCCATTACTACCCTTTGACATCTTCCACCAAGCTACTTTGGAATCCAGTTGGCTGTCACAGACTGGAAACCATGTGATGGAACCTTCCAGACCAGCCTACCATGCGACACCTTTTCAAAAAGCCTGACTAAAGTTCCTCTAGACAATGTCCACCCCTCTGCCTTCGTCAATTCCCTCAGTCGCCTCGTCAAAAAAAAACACAGTCAAATTTTTGGGACGTGATTTCCCACATACAAAAATCATGCTGACTATCCCAAAACAGCCCTTGCCTATCAGAACGCAAGCTGATGCTGTCTCTCAGAATCCCCTCCAGTGAGATATCTAAAATATAATTGGACATTGCTGGAAATATTCTGCAGGTCAAGGCAGCACCTGTGAAGATTTGACAGAAGTTTTCAAGAGATCAAATAGACTGTTAGTGTAATTATAGGGGAAATTATTTATGCTGGCTGGTGAATGTCAAATTGGGGTTGTTCCCTGAAAAGGAGATAGAACGTAGAGTAGCACGGTAGCGTAGCAAAGAGTTGTTGCCTTACAGCGGCAAAGACATAGGTTTGATCCTGACTTCGGGTGCTGTCTATATGGAACTTGTACATTCTCCCCGTGACCTGCGTGGGTTTTCTCCAAGATCTTCGGTTTCCTCCCACACTCCGGCCTCTAGTTTCCACCATACTTCAGCCCTTCTTAAAATAAAGGAACAACATTAGTTATTTTCCAGTCATCACATGCCCTCCCCATGGTTAAAGATGATGGAAAAATCCCTGCCTTCAGTTTAGTTTATGGTCACGTGTACCGAAATACGGAGAAAAGCTTTTGTTGCATGCTAACCAGTCAGCAGAAAGACAATACATGATTACAATCGATCCATTTACGGTGTGTAAATACATGACAAGGGAATAACGTTCTAGTGCAAAGTAAAACCAAGAAAGTCTAATCAAGGGATATGGGGAGAAGGCAGGCACGGGTTATTGATTGGGGACGATCAGCCATGATCACATTGAATGGCGGTGCGTACAGGCTCGAAGGGCCGAATGGCCTCCTCCTGCACCTATTTTCTATGTTTCTAAGGATAGTCTGAGGGTCATCTGGCGGTGTGCGTTTTCACACTGCAGGACCTATACATCAGGAGGTGTAGATCGAGAGCAAGCAAGATTATGGGGAACCCCTACCACCCCAGCAACGGACTGTTCCAGATGCTACGGTCAGGCAAATGCCTCCGCTGTCACACTGTGAAAACAGAGAGGATGAGACGGAGTTTCTTCCCACAGGCCATCAGGACTGTTAATTATTATAACTCCAGGGACTAAATTTTCTTTCTGTATTAATTTTAATTTATAATTTAATTTGTAATTTTTTTGCACAATCCGCAGGCATTGCCACTTTCATTTCACTGCACATCGTGTATGTGTATGTGACAAATAAACTTGACTCGAATTGACTTCTGTACCTTTTGCCCGATGGGAGGGTGGCCAGGGTGCGACTCGTCCTTGATTGTGCTGCTTGCCTCGCCGAGGCAGCGTGAGGTATAAATGGGGTCACTAGAAGGGGAGGTTGGGTTGTGTGGTGGTCTGGGCTGCCTCCACAGTTTGCTGCAATATCGTGCGGTCTTGGGTGGAGCTGCCTCCAAACCAAGCTGTGATGCATCCTGATAAAGCACTTTATATGGTGCACCACAGCTTGGCTTGGGAACAGCTTGCAATGCCTTGAGCTTGGAACGTATGTAATATATATCTATGAAGATGTTGTCCAAGTATGCTAGATTATAAAGATATGTAGGAAAATAACTGCAGATGCTGGTACAATTATAAAGATCATAAAGATTATAAAGATAGATTACTCAAACTGACCAGAAGGAAAATTAAAAGTGCAGATGTTAGAAATCTAAAATATAATTGGACATTGCTGGAAATATTCTGCAGGTCAAGGCAGCATCTGTGAAGATTTGACTGAAGTTTTCAAGAGATCAAATAGACTGTTAGTATAAGAAAAGAACTGCAGATGCTGGTACAATCGAAGGTATTTATTCACAAAATGCTGGAGTAACTCAGCAGGTCAGGCAGAATCTCGGGAGAGGTGCTGTTAGTGTTAGACTGTTAGTGTAATTATGGGGAAATTATTTATGCTGGCTGGTGGCGGAAGTGGCGGCGCCTAACGGCTGCGGCTCGCTAGCAGTCTGTTCGTCTTTTTTCTTTTTTTTTTTGTTGTGTGTCGGTGTTGGGATGGTTTTTTGTTTTTTTTGGTTGTGTATGTGTGGGGGGTGATGGTGGTGGGGGTGGGGGAAATCTTTCTCTTTTATGTCTCTTCCTCACGGCGCGGGGTGCGGCTCGGCCGCGGGGCCTAACATCGCTGGTGCGGCTTGGCCGCTGGACTTAACAGTGCCCAGGCCGTGGGGCCTAACATCGCCCGGCGCGGCTCGGCCGCGGGACTTTTCATCGCTGGTGCGGCTCGGCCGCTGGACTTAACATCGCCCGGCTTGGCTTGGCTGCGGGGCCTTCCATCGCACGGTGCGGCTCGGCCGCTGGACTTAACATCGCCCGGTGCGGCTCGGCCGCAGGACTTAGCTGCGCACGGCTCGGCTGAGGGGCCTTCCATCGCACGGCTTGGCCGCGAGACGTTTCAGCGCCCAGTGCGACTCGGCCGCGTGGACTTCCATCCCCTTGCGGGGACTGTGCGGGTCGGTCGGGGACGAGCTGTCTGTCCGTGGGTGTGGGGAAGAGAGTGGAAGTTTTGTTGCCTCCATCACAGTGAGGGGGTGTTTGGAGTCACTGTGATGGACGTTATGTGTTGGGGTCATGTGTCTTGTGTTCTTTTTTGTGTGTGACTGCTATGTAGTTTCGTTCGGTACCTTGGTACCGAATGACAAATAAAGCTCTGTTGAACTGTTGAACTGTTGAACTGTTGAATGTCGAACTGGGGTTGTTCCCTGAAAAGGAGATAGAACATAGAGTGGCACGGTGGCATAGCGTAGAGTTATTGCCTTACAGCGGCAGAGACCTAGGTTCGATCCCGACTTCGGGTGCTGTCTGTATGGAATTTGCACGTTCTCCCCGTAACCTGCGTGGGTTTTCTCCAAGATCTCCATGGAATGTTGGCCTTCGTAACAAGAGGAGTTGAGTATAGGAGCAAAGAGGTCCTTCTACAGTTGTACCGGGCCCTGGTGAGACCGCACCTGGAGTACTGTGTGCAGTTTTGGTCTCCAAATTTGAGGAAGGATATTCTTGCTATGGAGGGCGTGCAGCGTAGGTTCACTAGGTTAATTCCCGGAATGGCGGGACTGTCGTATGTTGAAAGGCTGGAGCGATTGGGCTTGTACACACTGGAATTTAGAAGGATGAGGGGGGATCTTATTGAAACATATAAGATAATTAGGGGATTGGACACATTAGAGGCAGGAAACATGTTCCCAACGTTGGGGGAGTCCAGAACAAGGGGCCACAGTTTAAGAATAAGGGGTAGGCCATTTAGAACGGAGATGAGGAAGAACTTTTTCAGTCAGAGAGTGGTGAAGGTGTGGAATTCTCTGCCTCAGAAGGCAGTGGAGGCCAGTTCATTGGATGCTTTCAAGAGAGAGCTGGATAGAGCTCTTAAGGATAACGGAGTGAGGGGGTATGGGGAGAAGGCAGGGACGGGGTACTGATTGAGAGTGATCAGCCATGATCGCATTGAATGGCGGTGCTGGCTCGAAGGGCTGAATGGCCTACTCCTGCACCTATTGTCTATTGTCTATTGTCTATCTTCGGTTTTCTCCCACACTCCAAAGATGTACAGGTTTGTAAGCTAATTGGCTTGGTGTAAATGTAAAATTGTCCCTAGTGTATGTAGTATTAGTGTGCGGGGATCGCTGGTCGGCACGGACTCGGTGGGCCGAAGGGCCTGTTTCCACGCTGTATCTCTAAACTAAACTAAATTAAACTAAACTAACAGCACAACAACAAGCCTTTCTGTCCTGACCAAGATGCTAATTTAAACTGCAAATCTGTACACAAGGCCTATACCCACTCCCTGCCTGTCCACGTGCCTATCTAAATACCACTTAAACATTGCTATCATATCATCCACCACAGACAGCACATTCCAGGCCCCTACGACTCTCTGTACACAAATGTTTGCCTTGTAAATTAGTTTAGTTTAGTTTAGTTTTGAGATGCAGGGTGGAAACAGGCCCATCGGCGAACTGAGTCCGCATCGACCAGCAATCACACAAGCACTAGTCCTGTCCTACACACTAGGGACAATTTGCCGAAGCCATTTAACCTACTAACATGCACGTCTTCGGATTG
This sequence comes from Rhinoraja longicauda, assembly GCF_053455715.1. Lineage (NCBI taxonomy): Eukaryota > Metazoa > Chordata > Chondrichthyes > Rajiformes > Arhynchobatidae > Rhinoraja > Rhinoraja longicauda. The sequence continues at coordinate 133,680,723 of NC_135953.1, read as the reverse complement.
TGGGAGGAAACCGGAGCGCCTGGAGAAAACACACGTGGTCACAGGGAGAACGTACAAACTCCGTACGGACAGCACCTGTGGGGTCAGGATCGAACCCGGGTCTCCAGCGCTGTAAGGCGGCAACTCTACCACTGTGCCACTGTACCGCCCCAGACTCACGTGAATGGGTGATCAATTTTCGTCATGGAAATTGGTGGGCCAAAGTGTCTGCTTCCATGCTCTTTCTCTAAACTAAACCAAATTTAATCTTCCAGTCACTTATACCTTCAAGTCCACACAGATTTCCTTTAAAATTTGGACCTCTCACCTTAACTTTGTAACTTTGTCAGCGCCCTTTACGTGGCGACTATTTGTATACCTTGAGTACGCAAGCAAAGAATTTCACTGTGACTTGTCACATGTGACAATAAAGTATTCATTCATTCATTCATTCAAAGCTATGGCCTCTAGTATTTGACATTTCCACCGCGCGAAAAAGACGTTGCTGATCTATCCTGTCTAAGTTTCTCTTACCTTACATACTTGTATTAAGTCGCCCCTCAGTCGTGAAGGTTGGGAAACGCCTCGACATGGAGTGGATGGTGGAAGGTTGAAAAGTCCCACACAGTGGGCAACTGATATCAGATAATCTGGAAACATTAAATTTGCCAGTTCACCGAAGTCATAAATTGGTCTTTTAGTTTAGTTTAGATGTACAGCGCGGAAACAGGCCCAAACGGCACACCGAGTCCGCACCGACCAGTGATTCCCCTCACATCAATACTGCCCTACACACAGTAGGGATAAGACAATAGACAATAGACAATAGGTGCAGGAGGAGGCCATTCGGCCCTTCGAGCCATCACCACCGTTCAATGTGATCATGGCTGATCATTCTCAATCAGTACCCCGTTCCTGCCTTCTCCCCATACCCCCTGACTCCGCTATCCTTAAGAGCTCTATCTAGCTCTCTCTTGAATGGATAATTTCTTATATTGATACAATGATACCAAACCAATTAACCTACAAGCCCGTATGCTTTTGGAGTGTGGGAGGAAACCATGGATCTCAGAGAAAACTCGCGCAGGTCACAGGGAGAACATAGAAACATAGAAAATAGGTGCAGGAGTAGGCCATTCGGCCCTTCGAGCCTGCACCGCCATTCAATATGATCATGGCTGATCATCCAACTCAGTATCCCGTACCTGCCTTCTCTCCATACCCCTTGATCCCTTTAGCCACAAGGGCCACATCTAACTCCCTCTTAAATATAGCCAATGAACTGGCCTCAACTACCTTCTGAGGCAGAGAATTCCACAGATTCACCACTCTGTGTGAAAAAAAACTTTCTCATCTCGGTCCTAAAAGACTTCCCCCTTATCCTTAAAATGTGACCCCTTGTTCTGGACTTCCCCAACATCGGGAACAATCTTCCTGCATCTAGCCTGTCCAACCCCTTAAGAATTTTGTAAGTTTCTATAAGATCCCCCCTCAATCTTCTAAATTCCAGCGAGTACAAGCCAAGTCTATCCAGTCTTTCTTCATATGAAAGTCCTGCCATCCCAGGAATCAATCTTGTGAACCTTCTCTGTACTCCCTCTGTGGCAAGAATGTCTTTCCTCAGTTTATGAGACCAAAACTGTATGCAATACTCCAGGTGTGGTCTCACCAATGCCCTGTACAACTGCAGCAGAACCTCCCTGCTCCTATACTCAAATCCCCTCGCTATGAATGCCAACATACCATTCGCTTTCTTCACTGCAAACTCCGTGCAGACAGCATCCGTAGTGAGGACTGAACCCGGGTCCATGGCACTGTAAGGCAGTAGCTCCACCACTGCGCCACCGTGCTGCTCTGGGGACATGGAATTAAATCACAGGTCTGCAATGATCTCACTGAACAATGGAACAGCCCGAGTAGCTAAAGAGCCTAATCCTGTTCCCACATTTTTAAATTGCAGAAGATCGAACAAATTGTACATCTGATTTAATTCATTTTGACCAACTGTTTTCTTTTCCAAGACCTATTCATGGTCCCAGTAGTTTGCAAAGTGTTTTATCATCTGTATCTGCACATAAAATTCAGTCATCTTTTCCCCACTTCACATCTGCCGATGGGGTGCATAACACGGCTAATTCCTTCCTCCTTTTCACAAGCCAGTTACCAGTGTCTGATTTCCAATCCAGCTGAAGTCCATTAATAGGCTGCAGGCAGTAACATGGGAAAGGCTCTGTAAAATCCAGTATTGCATTTCTTTCAGAAATGGCGATAATCTGCAGAACAGGGTCAGTTAAACAAATACTGAATAACACTAAAGCTGCCGTAAACACAAAATGCATGTTTGCTTTGTCGATTTGTTCTCCATAATTGCTATTTAATTGGTTCACGCTAATCGACCGCAAGGTTTAATTAATGTAAAGTCAATAGCAGAGTCCTAAATGCAAGAAGAAATCCCATCTTTAATCCCTGATTAGAGATGCAGACCACTTCTGAAAGGGATTCTGTACAATAGCAAGCTTTTTTAAACAAAATGAACTGGAAAGTATTGACAATGAGTGGACTAAATATTTTAGCAATGCTGATTGCATGCCCAAAGTTACAGTTAATGCACCAAGGGCATGAAACTCTGAAAACGGAGCGTGAATTAATAAAAAACATCTATAAATCAAACAGGATCCTGCCAATGATATGTTCCAAGGCTATTGAGCCACATTAATACCCATTTCTTGCATTGGTTATTTGATTAACACATCCTTCTGAAAGAGATATGTGGGCAGTCTGAGGAAGGGTCTCGACCCGAAACGTCACCCATTCCTTCTCTCCAGAGGTGCTGCCTGTCCCGCTGAGTTACTCCAGCTTTTCGCGTCTATCTTCGGTTTAAACCAGCATCCTACACAAAGAATATGAGATATTTCCTAATGTTCTAGATGTTATCTATTCTTCCACTAAAATCATTTGTCATTTGAGAGGTCGTATTTAATGCAGTATTTGTCTACATTTCACTAATGACTATATTTCTAAAAATAATTTGGAGTTAATAAATAAGTAAATACTAACCGGCAGTGAACTGCATGAGGGCATACAAGGATGTGAAAAGTCCTATACAAATGTAAGTCCTTCCTATTAGAATTATGTCACAGCCCTGAAAGTATGTCAATCTTATAGAAACATATAAAATTCTTAAGGGGTTGGAGAGGCTAGATGCTGGAAGATTATTCCCGATGTTGGGGAAGTCCAGAACCAGGGGTCACAGCTTAAGGATAAGAGGGAAGTCTTTTAGGACCGAGATGAGAAAACATTTCTTCACACAGAGAGTGGTGAGTCTGTGGAATTCTCTGCCACAGAAGGTAGTTGAGGCCAGTTCATTGGCTATATTTAAGAGGGAGTTAGATGTGGCCCTTGTGGCTAAAGGGATCAGGGGGTATGGAGAGAAGGCAGGTACAGGTTACTGAGCTGGATGATCAGCCATGATCATATTGAATGGCGGTGCAGGCTTGAATGGCCGAATGGCCTACTCCTGCACCTATTTTCTATGTTTCTATGTTTAATAGGAATAATAGGAATCTGAGGAGTAATTTTTTCACACAAAGGGTGGTGGGTGTATGGAACAAGCTGCCAGATGAGGTAGTTGAGGCTGGAACTTTCCCAAAGTTTAAGAAACATTTAGGCAGGTACATGAATAGGACAGGTTTGGAGGGATATGGAACAAATGCAGGCAGGTGGGATTAGTGTAGCTGGGACATGTTGGCCGGTGTGGGCAAGTTGGGCCGAGGGACCTGTTTGCACACTGTATCACTCTATGACTCTATGTCCTGCCCTGACCGGAACAAAATTCAGCTTCAACAAAACCTCCTCTTAAATTTACACTATTAATTTGACTACATTGTTCAGAGAATTGTTTGCCTTAACACTTATTGCAGTGCCGTGTCCAGACTGTTAAAAGTTCGATATATCTTTTAACCTCACCTTTAGAAGGATGAGAGGGGATCTTATCAAAACATATAAGATTATTAAGGGGTTGGACACGTTAGAGGCAGGAAACATGTTCCAAATGTTGGGGGAGTCCAGAACCAGGGGCCACAGTTTAAGAATAAGGGGTAGGCCATTTAGAACGGAGATGAGGAAAGCTTTTTCAGTCAGAGAGTTGTAAATCTGTGGAATTCTCTGCCTCAGAAGGCAATGGAGGCCAATTCTCTGAATGCATTCAAGAGAGAGCTAGATAGAGTTCTTAAGGATAGTGGAGTCAGGGGTTATGGGGAGAAGGCAGGAACGGGGTACTGATTGAAAATGATCAGCCATGATCACATTGAATGGTGGTGCTGGCTCGAAGGGCCGAATGGCCTCCTCCTACACCTATTGTCTATTGTCTATTGTCTTCTGTTTCATCTACAGATTACACAAAGAGTAATGAAGGATCTTCTGTTTGAAATATTAACTGTTTCTTTTCCCACATATGTGGCTTGACCTGCTGAGTTTTTCTAACATGTTCTGCTTTGTTTCACTGGAACACAGTTTTGCTGGCAATAGACACAAAATGCTGGAGGAACTCAGCGGGCGGGACAGGCAGCATCTCTGGAGAAAAATGGGTGACGTTTCAGGTCGAGACCCTTCTTCAGCAGTGTGAAACTTCGCCCGTTCGTTCTCTCCAGAGATACTGCCCGTCCTGCTGAGTTACTCCAGCATTTTGTGTCTATCTTCGGTGTAAACCAGCACCTGCAGTTCCTTCCTGCACACTCTTTCTGGGATTTCCGTCATCATTCTGAAATTCACCTCTCTGACCCTATGCCAGTTTGACCTCAATATTGGGTTGAGACCTAATTCATTCCAGTGGGGATTCTTGGCCTGCAGACTGTCTATTGTTTGCTTGATGAAGGTGAAGAAAGGTTTTGACACGTGACCTTATTTTTGTTCGAAGATAGACAGAAAAAGCCGGAGTAACTCGGCGGGTCAGAGAGTATCTCCGGAGAAAAGGAGTGGGAGACATTTCGGGTCGAGGCCCTTCGTCAGACATTCTGTTCTCTGGGTTTGCAGATGAAATCAGTGCTTTTATTGCTTTGTGTAAATCATCTGAGATAGCAAGAGTTTCTTAATTCTGATGACGGCCCCATATAAGAAGAGTCCACGTCGCGGGGCCTGAAACTGGAAGTGTCCTGAGCTAATTTTAGATTTTAGATTTTTAGATTTAGAGATACTGCGCGGAAACAGGCCCTTCGGCCCACCGAGTCCGCGCCACCCAGCGATCCCCGCACATTAACACTATCCTACACACACTAGGGACAATTTTTACATTTACCCAGTCAATTAACCTACATACCTGTACGTCTTTGGAGTGTGGGAGGAAACCGAAGATCTCGGAGAAAACCCACGCAGGTCACGGGGAGAACGTACAAACTCCGTACAGACGGCGCCCGTAGTCAGGATCGAACCTGAGTCTCCGGCGCTGCATTCGCTGTAAGGCTGCAACTCTACCGCTGCGCCACTGTGCCGCCATTCTGCTACCACCATCGTCTACTGTACAAGTGACGGCTCCCACTGATTGTCGCCAGAAGCTTGTGCCCTTTTCAGGACGGACGATGACAGTGATGTAACATTTGAATGATGGACGCGAAAGGAGAGGAATTCTGATGACAATCCACACAAATCGGTATCAGAAAATCAAAGACAATGTCATAGGTTTTACAACACAAAATTGGCTTTACAGCACTTTATTTATGATAGAGTAGAACAATAAAATTCTAAAATTCCAAACAATGACGAGCAATTTCCAAAACAGAATTAATGTTATTGATAGTTATACACAAATAACAATGGATTTCTAAAGGCTCAAACCTTGCCCACACCAGCCAACATGTCCCAGTTACACTAGTCCCACCTGCCCGCATTTGGTCCATATCCCTCCAAACCTGTCCTATCCATGTACCTGTCTAACTGTTACTTAAACTTTAGATTTAGATTTAGAGATACAGTGCGGAAACAGGCCCTTCGGCCCACCGAGTCCGCGCCGCCCAGCGATCCCCACACATTAACACTATCCTACACATACTAGGGACAATTTTTAAAAACATTTTACCCAGTCAATTAACCTACATACCTGTGCGTCTTTGGAGTGTGGGAGGAAACCGAAGATCTCGGAGAAAACCCACGCAGGTCACGGGGAGAACGTACAAACTCCGTACATACGGTGCCCGTAGTCAGGATCGAACCTGAGTCTCCGGCGCTGCATTCGCTGTAAGGCAGCAACTCTACCGCTGCGCCACCGTGCCGCCCTTTGGGATAGTCCCAGCCTCACCTACATCCTCTGGCAGCTTATTCCATACTCCCACCACCCTTTGTATGAAAAAGTTACCCCTCAGATTCCTATTATTGTTAAGTTACCCCTCAGATTCCTATTATTCCTATTAAGTAAGTATTGACATACTTTCGGTGCTGTGATTTAATTCTAATAGGAAGGACTTACATTTTTAGAGGACTTTTCACATCCTTCTATGTCCTCATGCAGTTTTTTCGGCTCCTTTATATAAGCTTATAGATTTTTTTGCCGTTTTTTGGTCTTCAAAATTAATTTGGAAATAAGATAAGCAGCCTGCAATAATGTACATTCCTACAAATAATTCAATCCAAGGTGCATTTCTGCGAACAGTGAAACGAAATATGATCAGACAACATATTGATTAGCCAGTGAATCTGCAGTCCCGGAGTTCAATAATAAGTTAGTGGCTCAGCATTTTAAAGGTCTGTTGTTCCATCTTGGCGAGAGCATTCATTCAGTTGCAATTGTGCACATGTTATCTCTGGCACAGTGCCATTGCAAGTGTCAGAGCTCCTGCTGAGTTGCAAATGCTGCATCATTGGTGATTAAAAAAAGACAGCAGTGGAGATTTTCCCTTTTGCATTTGTTACACAATGTTCTTTCTTCAATTCCATATTACCTTGTGGAATTTGTCAACCTGGTTTATTGCTGACTCGCATGTATATATATATAATATAAGAAGATAACTGCAGATGCTGGTATAAATCGAAGGTATTTATTCACAAAATGCTGGAGTAACTCAGCAGGTCAGGCAGCATCTCGGGAGAGAAGGAATGGGTGACGTTTCGGGTCGAAACCCTTCTTCTGTATATATATATATATATATATATGTATATCAGACAGAAATACAATCTGTTCCCTCAGCCTTGTGTTTTCATAGCCTTCTATTTTCAAAATCATTGATTCCTGATGATGCTTTCAGGATACCAAAAATGAATACAACGTTCTTCTAAATATTTGTGCATTGGTATTCTCTGTTTGATGCCATGTTGATAACATTTTATAATATTTATGTATTTCAGCTAATTCATGCAATTTATAATAAACATTGTTGTACTTTATTTATTGTACATCAGTTTTAGAGGGCATCCTGTCTCCCGCTGATTTCATTATGTACAACGTTTCCTCGTCCAACCTGAAATTTATAAAGCAGTCTTAGTAATTCAGCTTAATTTCTCTCTGCCTCATCAGGAGTTTACAACTCATTCAATTTCACAAATAGTAGCAGTTTTCAGTTTTTTCCCCAAAATATATTATTCATAATATATACAATAAATACAACTCCACATGTCATTATGTGTAGGAAGGAACTGTGGATACTGGTTTAAACGGAAGATAGACACAAATTGCTGGAATAACTCAGTGGGACAGGCAGCATCTCTGGATGAAGGAATGGGTGATGTTACTCCAGCATTTTGTGTCTATTCACATGTCATTGACTGCTTTCATTAGTGTAAGAAAATAACTGCAGATGCTGGTACAAATCGAAGGTATTTATTCACAAAATGCTAGAGTAACTCAGCAGGTCAGGCAGCATCTCAGGAGAGAAGGAATGGGTGACATTTCGGGTCGAGACCCTTCTTCAGTCTGATGTCAGGGGGGCGGGACAAAGGAAGGATATAGGTGGAGACAGGAAGACAATGGGAGATCTGGGAAGGTGGAGGGGAAGAGAGGGACAGAGGATCTATCTAAAGTTGGAGAAGTCAATGTTCATACAGCACCTCATATTTCGCCTGGGCAGCTTGCAGCCCAGTGGTATGAACATTGACTTCTCCAACTTTAGATAGTTCCTCTGTCCCTCCCTTCCCCTCCCCCTTCCCATTTCTCCCTCTATCTTCCTGTCTCCACCTATATCCTTCCTTTGTCCCGCCCCCCTGACATCAGTCTGAAGAAGGGTCTCGACCCGAAACGTCACCCATTCCTTCTCTCCTGAGATGCTGCCTGACCTGCTGAGTTACTCCAGCATTTTGTGAATAAACTGCTTTCATTAGTTTAGTTTAGTTTAGCTTAGTTTGGAGTTACAGCATGGAAACAAGCCATTCAGCCCATCGATTCCACGCTGACCATCGATCACACACTCACACTACATCCATGTTATGCCACTCCCTACACACTAAGGGCAATTTACAGAGGCCAATAAAGCTACAAACCCATATGCCTTTGGAATGTGGGAAGAACACCCAGATGAAACCCATGCATTCACATGGTGAACATGCAGACTCCACACAGACAGCACCCGAGGTCAGGATCGAACCTGGGTTTCTGGTGCTGTGAGGCTGTAGCTTTACCAGCTCCGCCCGCCCCTGTGCCATTCAATACAATCCCTTACAATACACCAATGTCATTAATGCTTCATCCTTAAACATGACTTGAGCAAAACGCTTAAGGGATTGGTGCACAGGGGTCAGCCTTTCAGTGTTCAGTGGTGGCAGAATCCAGATTGTTGTCTTCGTCAGAGGGCCTTGGCACTAAGAGCTGACCTACTTTATCTTAAGTGCCTTTATAGGGGATTAGCCAGTAAATGTGAGAGAACCGTTAAAGTTGAGGCCAATTTCATTACCTATCATTGTGGTGAAGGTTACAGAACATGATTCAAGATCGGCGATCGTTTCGCTGAATACCTCCGCTCAGTCCGCCTAAACCTACCTGATCTTCCGGTCACTAGTCAAGTCAAGTCAAATTTATTTGTCACATACACATACACGATGTGCAGTGAAATGAAAGTGGCAATGCCTGCGGATTGTGCACAAAAAATAATTACAGTTACAGCATATAAATAAAGTAAAAAAGTTACTATAGTGTAGACAAAAATTTAGTCTCTGGGGTTATAAAAGTTGTCAGTCCTGATGGCCTGTGGGAAGAAACTCCGTCTCATCCTCTCCGTTTTCACAGCGTGACAGCGGAGGCGTTTGCCTGATCGTAGCATCTGGAACAGTCCGTTACTGGGGTGGCAGGGGTCCCTCATGATCTTGCTTGCTCTGGATCTGCACCTCCTGATGTATAGGTCCTGCAGGGGGACGAGTGTAGTTCCCATGGTGCGTTCTGCCGAATGCACTACTCTCTGCAGGGCCATCCTGTCCTGGGCAGAGCTGTTCCCAAACCAGACTGTAATGTTGCCGGACAGGATGCTCTCTACAGCCCCAGAGTAGAAGCAATGGAGGATCCTCAGAGACACTCTGAATTTCCTCAGTTGTCTAAGGTGGTAAAGGCGCTGCTTTGCCTTACCCACCAGTGCGGCAATGTGCGTTGCCCACTTCAGATCCTCTGTGATGCGGACTCCCAAGTATTTAAAACTGCTCACCCTATCCACAGTAGACCCATTTATCTCCAGTGGCTAAACACTGTAACCCCCTCTCCCATTCTCACACTGACCTTTCTGTCCTGGGCCTCCTCCACTGTCAGAAGAACAGCACCTCATATTGTGCTTGGGCAGCTTACACCCCCACGGTATGAATATTGACTTCTTTAACTTCAAGTAACCCTTGCTTTCCCTCGCTCTCCATCCCTCCCCCTTCCCAGTTCTCTGACCAGTCTAACTGTCCCCGATTACATCTGTTTGCTTTGTTGTCACCTTCACCGAGCTAACACTGACCTTTCTGTCCTGGGCCTCCTCCACTGTCAGAAGAACAGCACCTCACATTGGAGTTTAATTTGGGAAATTCTGAGAAAAGAGGAATCTAAGGGTAGAAATGGAGAAAGTTTCCAGACGGTCAAAAGGCAAATGGATCTAGATGTTCTTGTGAACAAATCACATTAAATTAACAGAAAAAGTGCAGCAGGTAATGACATATTTGCCTTTACGATACGATACGATACGATACGACATGACACGACACATAGAAACATAGAAACAGAAACATAGAAAATAGGTGCAGGAGTAGGCCATTCGGCCCTTCGAGCCTGCACCGCCATTCAATATGATCATGGCTGATCATCCAACTCAGTATCCTGTACCTGCCTTCTCTCCATACCCCCTGATCCCTTTAGCCACAAGGGCCACATCTAACTCCCTCTTAAATATAGCCAATGAACTGGCCTCAACTACCTTCTGTGGCAGAGAATTCCACAGACTCACCACTCTCTGTGTGAAAAAAACGTTCTCATCTTGGTCGTAAAAGACTTCCCCCTTATCCTTAAACTGTGACCCAATACGATACATATGATATGATGCGATGCATATGATACGATACAATACGATATAGACAATAGACAATAGGTGCAGGAGGAGGCCATTCAGCCCTTCGAGCCAGCACCACCATTCAATGCGATCATGGCTGATCACTCTCAATCAGTACCCCGTTCCTGCCTTCTCCCCATACCCCCTCACTCCGCTATCCTTAAGAGCTCTATCCAGCTCTCTCTTGAAAGCATCCAACGAACTGGCCTCCACTGCCTTCTGAGGCAGAGAATTCCACACCTTCACCACTCTCTGACTGAAAAAGTTCTTCCTCATCTCCGTTCTAAATGGCCTACCCCTTATTTTTAAACTGTGGCCCCTTGTTCTGGACTCCCCCAACATTGGGAACATGTTATCTGCCTCTAATGTGTCCAATCCCCTAATTATCTTATATGTTTCAATAAGATCCCCCCTCATCCTTCTAAATTCCAGTGTATACAAGCCCAATCGCTCCAGCCTTTCAACATACGACAGTCCTGCCATTCCGGGAATTAACCTAGTGAACCTACGCTGCACACCCTCCATAGCAAGAATATCCTTCCTCAAATTTGGAGACCAAAACTGCACACAGTACTCCAGGTGCAGTCTCACCAGGGCCCGGTACAACTGTAGAAGAACCTCTTTGCTCCTATACCTAACTCCTCTTGTTACGAAGGCCAACATTCCATTGGCTTTCTTCACTGCCTGCTGTACCTGCATGCTTCCTTTCATTGACTGATGCACTAGGACACCCAGATCTCGTTGAACTCCCCCTCCTCCTAACTTGACACCTACGATACATACGAAACGATATGATACGATACAATACGACACGATACGATACGATACGATACGATACGACACGATACATATGAGACGATACGGCCCGATGCGATACACACGATACGATATGATACATACAATACGATACATACGATGCAATACGATACGATATAAGATACGATAGGATGTGATACGATACAATACGATACAATACAATTCAGTACGATACAATACGATACGATACGATGCGACATGAAACGATACATACGATGCGATATGATACGATATGATACATGTGATACGATATGATGCTGTACGATACAATATGATATGATAATGATACGATACGATACGATACGATACGATACGATACAATACATACAATACGACACGATATGATCGAGCTTTATTTATCCCAGGAGGGAAATTGATCTGCCTACAGTCATAAAAACACAAAAAAAATTCTATCACAAGCAGTTAGAGAAATAAGACTGATATTCTTTGGAGATTAAAGAAAATGTTCTTCTTCAAACAAACAAATGGAGTTTCATTTGGAAAATTCTGAGATAAGAGGAATCTAAAAGTAGAATCTTTATAAATTGTAATTGTAATTAATTTTTATTAGCCAAGTATGTAAACATACAAAAAAATTGAATTGCCAACAGTCATATAAAAATAAAGCAGCAAAATATATACCCACATAAAATTTAAACGTAGACTTAAAAAGCCACCACAATGACAGGTGAGAATTGCCAGAGTTTGTTTGACGACCTCACATTCCCCACTGTCTTCTTCTTCTTGCGTGTGGCGTGCACAGCCTAAAGTTGTAGGCCAATGGTAGACATGCAGGCCAGGGCAGCATCAGTTGCTGGGTGGATGGCCTTGATGTCACCAGGGAAAAGCCTCAGTGTGCGGTCATTCACGTGGGATGTGTGGGATGGTCTGGTCTGGATATCCGCAGTCGCAAGCAGGGCTGTCTGTCATCCCCCACTTGTGCAGGTGACGGGCTGTTCTTGCATGGAGGGTGCGGATCCTGTTCAGGGTCGGCCATTGTTTGCGACGGAGGACAAATCCCGGTGGTTTCGCTGTGGGGTCTGTGATGACCTCTCCGTTGTTGGTGTTGGCATCGTTCCAGGCTCCGCGCCACTCGGTCTTGGGGTCAAAGACTTCCGGGGATTTGGCTGAAGACCAGAAGTGTTTGCGGGACTTGTGAGAGAGGACAGGGAGCCACTGCAAAGGTGTTGACTTAAGTGTCCCTGTGATGACCTGCATTGCAGAGTTAAGGACAGTGTCAACTCGTTTGGTGTGGTAGCTATTACCCCAAGCTGTTGGCAAAGCTCGGCTGTTGAGTAGGCTGCTGGGAGATTGCAACCTTCACGTGGTCAATAGACAATAGACAATCGGTGCAGGAGGAGGCCATTCGGCCCTTCGAGCCAGCACCGCCATTCAATGTGATCATTGCTGATCATTCACAATCAGTACCCCGTTCCTGCCTTCTCCCCATACACCCTGACTCCGCTATCCTGAAGAGCTCTATCCAGCTCTCTCTTGAATGCATTCAGAGAATTGACCTCCACTGCCTTCGGAGGCAGAAAATTCCACAGATTCACAACTCTCTGACTGAAAAAGTTTTTCCTCATCTCAGTTCTAAATGGCCTACCCCTTATTCTTAAACTGTGGCCCCTTGTTCTGGACTCCCCCAACATTGGGAACATGTTTCCTGCCTCTAATGTGTCCAACCCCTTAATAATCTTATACGTTTCGATAAGATCTCCTCTCATCCTTCTAAATTCCAGTGTATACATGCCTAGTTGCTCCAGTCTTTCAACATATGACAGTCCCGCCATTCCGGGAATTAACCTAGTAAACCTACGCTGCACGCCCTCAATAGCAAGAATATCCTTCCTTAAATTTGGAGACCAAAACTGCACAACTGGTCTATCCTGTTTCGACTAATGCAATCAACCCGGCGTGCACAACTAATTCCCTACTGCGATGGGAGGGAAATAATATAAATTCTTTCCTCCTTTTCTCCCGTGGTCTGGGCAATCGTAACCCCTGCAGTTGGGGCGATCGAAGTTCCCGCATCGGGGCGAACGAAGCTCCCGCTATCAGGGCGGTCGAAGTTCCTGCGGTTTGAGCTCCCGCAGTCGATCCCTAACAAAGGGACCGTCAGCTCCACGGTGGTTAAAGCCGCAGTGCAGACGGAGGTACGAATGGAAAAAGTCGCATCTCCGTCGAGGAAAGAGATAAAATAGGTTTCCCCCAACTCCCCGCCTACCCCCCACTTAATATAAAAACTAAACACACACTAAAGCATACAAGTAGACACAGACCAAAACAGCAAAAGAAGAACAAAGCCAAGACTGGCTGTTGGCGCGGCTGCCAAAGTACGGCGCTCCAAATTACTGCAGATAGTCAAAAGGCAAAAGGATCTTGATGTTCCTGGATGTTCTAGATGTACCAAAAGCCTTTTTTGACCACCCGATCTACCTGCGACTCCACCTTCAAGGAACCACGCACCTGCACTCCCAGATCCATCTGCTCTACAACACTCCCCAGAGCCCTACCATTCACTGTGTAGGCCCTGCCCATGTTAGACTGCCCAAAATGCAACACCTCACATTTCTCTGTGTTAAATTCCATCAACCATTCCTCAGCCCACCTGGCCAATCGATCAAGACCCTGCTGCAATTTTTCACAGCCATCTTCACTACCTGCAAAACCACCCACTTTTGTATCATTCAGCAAACTTGCTAATCTTGCCACCTGTGTGCTCATCAAAATCTCATCCAAAGCATTAATGTAGCTCCTGTAGCTAATATGCTCTTAAATTCCATTGAATCATTTTATAAGAGGTTACGTTTGTGGTGTTCTATGAGATGATTTCTGCAAATTTACAGGATCAGGGAACTGGTGACATTAAAGGATTTGTGAGAAGGGGACTATAACTTTATGAAAGTTTAGGTATATAACTTTAAGGCAACCAATGAATACTGTGAAGCAAAATGCCACAAACTATTTCAGTGCTTGAGGTTGGCCAGAGCTTTTCCATCAGGGTGGCACGGTGGCGTAACGGTAGAGTTACGGCTTTACAGTGCCAGAGGCCCGGGTTCGATCCCGACTGCGGGCGCCGTCTGTACGGAGTTTGTAAGTTCTCCCCGTAACCTGCATAGGTTTTCTCCGAGATCTTCGGTTTCCTCCCACACTCCAAAGACGCACCGGTTTTGTAGGTTAATTGGCTTGGTATAATTGCAAATTGTTCCTGGTGTGTGTAGGATAGTGTTAACATGCGGTGATTGCTGGTCGGTGTAGACTCGATGGGCTGAAGGGCCTGTTTCCGCGCTGTAGCTCTAAACTAAACTAAACTAAACAGTCTGAAGAAGGGTCTCGACCCGAAACATCACCCACGGTGGCGCAGCGGTAGAGTTGCTGCTTTACAGCGAATGCAGCGCCGGAGACTCAGGTTCGATCCTGACTACGGGTGCTGTACTGTAAGGAGTTTGTACGTTCTCCCCGTGACCTGCGTGGGTTTTCTCCGAAATCTTCGGTTTCCTCCCACACTCCAAAGACGTACAGGTATGTAGGTTAATTGACTGGGTAAATGTAAAAATTGTCCCTAGTGTGTGTAGGATAGTGTTAGTGTGCGGGGATCGCTGAGCGAAGCGGACTTGGTGGGCCGAAAAGGCCTGTTTCCGCGCTGTATCTGAAATATGAAAAAATAAATATGAATATTCCTTCTCTCCAGAGATGCTGCCTGTCCCGTTGAGTTACTCCAGCAGTTTGTGTCTACCTTCGCTTTAAACCAGCATCAGCAGTTCCTTCCTAACCTAAACAGTGTGCATTTTCATGATCTCAGTGTTGAGAAAGTGCCAATGGTATAACGATGGTAGTTTTCAAGCATTGATTTAATCACTGTCAAATTTCCCATGCCAAGTATCTGAATCACAGCTAAAATTGAGAATTACACGTGAATTACACATGTAATTGTAAGATGGACTGGCATCCACTCAGAGTTGGTTTGTAAGCACACCAAACTGATTTTACATAGAGCCCTTACATCCAATTGAGAAAAGAAGCATCTGTTCCATCTGTTAGGTTCAAACTCATCTGACAGAGATGAAACACCACTGTGCCATCCTCCTGTGCCACAAAATCTCGGAGACATGTGTACCGAACAACAGAACAAATCAACACATATTCTAAATGATTTTCAATTTTGTTCTTGTCAAATCCGATGAACGTACAAAGATTGTCGGTCCTGGTCCATTCACTAGACAATAGACAATAGACAATAGGTGCAGGAGTAGGCCATTCGGCCCATCGAGCCAGCACCACCATTCAATGTGATCATGGCTGATCATTCTCAATTCCTGCCTTCTCCCCATACCCCCTGACTCCGCTATCCTTAAGAACTCTATCTAGCTCTCTCTTGAATGCATCCAGAGACTTGGCCTCCACTGCCACTGCCTTCATTCTTTACAATGAATTCTTTCATCCTCTTAGGTAGTGAATGGTCACCTAACGACAGCTTTGGAGATGGGGATGACATTGGGGAAATAAGCCTTGACTTTGTCCATTGTTGGAACATCGGTAATACCAAAATGGAGACAAAAAAGACTGCTGATCCTCATTGAAACACACAGAATAGTGAAAGGCTTCGACAGAGTGGATGAGGTGAGGGTATTTATCCGCTAATCGGAGAGTCTAGGAATAGGGGTCATAGCCTCAGAATTAGAGGACGTTCTTTTAGGAAGGGAGATGAGGAGAGCTTTCCTTAGTCAGAGGGTGGTGAATCTGTGGAATTATTTGCCACAGAAGGCCATGTCAATAGGTATTTTTAAAGCAGAGATAGATAGATTCTTGATTAGTACGTGCATCAGGGGTTATGAGGAGAAGGCAGGAGAATGGGGTTAGGGGGAGAGATATATCAGCCATGATTGAATGGCGGAGTATTGATGGGCCGAATGGTCTAATGGCCTCTAGTGTTGGACATTTCCACACCAGGGAAAAGGTTCTGACTGTCTACCCTATTTAAGCCTCTCATAATTTTACATACTTCCATCGTCTGCCCTCAACCTCTGACATTCAAGAAAAAAATAGTCTTCAGTGTGGCCCCCACCATGGTGCTCTCTTCCCTCTCATCTGCTGTCGCTTCCAAGGTGATGTTGGCTACCCTGGGGGAGAAGGAGGAGGCAGCAGTGTTGTGGAGGGTGGGGGGGGGGGGGGGGGGAGGGTGCGGGGGTGGGTTGGAGTGTTCATGGGGGAGCAGGGGGCAGTGAGTATGGGGCCGGGGTGGGTAGGAGGGTGAGGCGATCCAGAGGCGGGAAGCAGGGGTGGGTGTCCTCTTGGTGGGTGAAGAAGGAAAGGACTCACTGGTGCACTTTACGAGTCAGAGTTAGGGTTGGAAGCTGGGGCTCTGCTTCACATTCAGTTCATACTTGTTTTGTTCCCGTTTCTGGCACTCCGTGGTGCTTTCGAGACACGGGAGAGGAGTCATTATTGCACGGGGTGTGTATTGTCGTTCCATTATAGACAATAGACAATAGGTGAAGGAGTAGGCCATTCGGCCCTTCGAGCCAGCACCGCCATTCAATGTGATCATGGCTGATCATTCTCAATCAGTACCCCGTTCCTGCCTTCTCCCCATACCCCCCGACTCCGCTATCTTTAAGAGCTCTATCCAGCTCTCTCTTGAATGCATTCAGCGAATTGGCCTCCACTGCCCTCTGAGGCAGAGAATTCCACAGATTCACAACTCTCTGACTGAAAAAGTTTTTCCTCATCTCTGTTCTAAATGGCCTACCCCTTATTCTTAAACTGTGGCCCCTGGTTCTGGACTCCCCCAACATTGGGAACATGTTTCCTGCCTCTAACGTGTCCAACCCCTTAATAATCTTATATGTTTCGATAAGATCCCCTCTCATCCTTCTAAATTCCAGTGTATACAAGCCTAGTCACTCCAGTCTTTCAACATATGACAGTCCCGTCATTCCGGGAATTAACCTAGCAAACCTAGGCTGCACGCCCTCAATAGCAAGAATATCCTTCCTCAAATTTGGAGACCAAAACTGCACACAGTACTCCAGGTGCGGTCTCACTAGGGCCCTGTACAATTATCACGTGTTTATTGTCGAGCGGCACGGTGGCGCAGCGGTAGAGTTGCTGCCTTACAGTGAATGCAGCGCCGGAGACTCAGGTTCAATCCTGACTACGGGTGCAGTCCTGTACGGAGTTTGTACGTTCTCCCCGTGACCTGCGTGTGTTTTCACCGAGATCTTCAGTTTCCTCCCACGCTCCAAAGACGTACAGGTTCGTAGGTTAATTGGCTGGGCAAATGTAAAAAATTGTCCCTAGTGGGTGTAGGATAGTGTTAATGTGCGGGGATCGCTGGGCGGTGCGGACCCGGAGGGCCGAAGGGCCTGTTTCTGCGCTGTATCTCTAAATCTAAAATCTAAAAATCTAAAAATCTCTGTTGATCCAGGAAAATGGATAATCCAGAAAAACGGACATGACCTTATGACCTTATGAATCCAGAAAGGCTCTGGAACTAAGGGTTCAACCTGCATTCTCCACACTGATCTTGCTGTCCTCCAAGTTCCTCTCCTCAGTGAATACAGAAGCAAAGGACTCATTTAGTACCTCACCTACATCCTACGGCTCCAAGCATAGATACCCTCCTTTACCACTGAACGGTCCTAAAACAGAGATGATGAGACGGAGTTTCTTCCCACAGGCCATCAGGACTGTTAACTCTCATATCACCAGGGA